>NC_056726.1:1485821871-1485949371 GCF_019279795.1 Protopterus annectens | reverse complement strand
GTGTGTGTGTGTGTGTGTGTGTGTGTGTGTGTGTGTGTGTGTGTGTATGTTCTGTGTGTGCGTGTGTACATCACTGTGTATCGATATAACCTTGGTGTTAGCACAGAGGTTCAAAGCTGCTCCTGTGCTCTATGATTTGATTCTCTCATACATTTTCTTGCTGTGAGAGATGCTGATCTAGTCATATGCATAAGTTCCCCCTGAAAAGGACATCTGTCCCCAGTGGGGTTATCTGGTTAACAAATTAATATATAAAATGAAAAAATAAATAAACATGCCATATTTATATTTAGTCTTGTCAATGTATCCTTGCAGGAGGGGTTTGATCCCAACAAAGTGGCTGTTGTTTGTGCACAAGGCAGACTGAATGTCACTGAAAGGCCATTGCATATGCCTGTCAGCTATGATGAAGCCTACCGAAGACGTGATGGCAACTGGAGTGCTGAGCTTCATGGAAGTGACCAGATCGTAGATACAAATCTGTTTAGTTTCACTGGGAGAAGTTCTGTTAAAATTGGACCATTAATATGAATAGGGCAATATTCGAAGGGACAGGGGCACTCATTTGATATTGTTTACTTGTCCTTCAACAGGACAATAATGCAAATGACACACAGGAGACTAACTGTGAAATGAGGCACTTGAGCTGATCAGAAAATGTCTGACAAACAGATATTGTTGAGTGGTAGTAAGAGGAAAGGTTCTGGACCCAAAGTAGTTTAATACGGAGGCATCATGTGACTCTCCTTTAGATCCTTCCCTTCTTTTGATATTTATTGTGGACATTCAAAGAACTCTTCATTATAAGGTTAGTATTATTACAAAACACTTCATTGTAAGGTCAGTAACACCACAAGTACTTATTGCCCATAACCTGATCTATAAATCAATAAACTGCCCAGCACTACAAAACAGTAGATAGTATTCCCCAGCCATGAAACTATGCTCTCAAAATAAATCAAGTTTTAGTGACCACCAAATGTACTAATACTGCTGATGACTCAGTCTCCTCCTGCTATGCCTCCAAACTTCAGAGCTCCCTACAACTATAGGTTAAACCCCTGCACTGTTCTCATACCTCCCTACAACTATACTCAAACAAACTGAAAAAGTAAAAGTTTTCAGAAATCATCTTAAGCAATATCTAAATAACTCCTGGTTGTGCTCCTGCTCTACTGCAGGCTAATAACTTAACTATAAGTACCAAGACCTATTGTTTAAAGTACCAAGACCTATTGTTTAAAGTACCAACATCTATTGTTTAAAGTACCAACAGCTATTGTTTTAAGTACCAAGACCTGTTGTTTAATTCATTACTTTTTTACTGCATCCTAATGCTACTATATGCAATGTTCTACCTCCTAACCTTTGTTGTTTTCGTTATATCATTTCTCATTCTTGAAATTTTATATAAGTACTAACCAACTGCAATTCCTCTGTCTCATTTAACCATATCTATCTGCAGTATTTCCTCTTTTGATTTCAGCTTCATCTTTGGCATCACATTAAAGTGCCTATTTTGTTATATCTACTGCTGTATTGTAAAGTAACATACCCTGATGTAGCCTCATCACATTATTGCACAAATTGAATTGCCTTCTTGTATTTATTGAAAGTTTTGGTTTAGTCCTATGTCTCTTTACTGCAGTTGTTATCCCGTATAGCATTGATTCCTTTTATTAAGGTATGATATTGTATATTTTTGTATGGAGCTTTTCTTCCTGGGCTTCCACTGAAAACATTTTTGCCCAGTCAGTCTTTCCCAGTCTACGAATGGAAATACATTAAAGTAAAATAAATGAACGTCTACAGTGTATGGTGAATGGTGTCACAAAAAGATTTCATGTAAGGTGATCCTGCATGTAAACTATTGCACAGTAACAATCATGCTGGATAATAAAGCACTAGATATGTATAGCAAGTACCATTTTGATAGCTACATAAACACAAAGAGCAGACTACACTTTGGAGACAAGCAAACCAGGGAAACAATACAGCTAGAAAGCTCGGTGCTATAGCCTATAGGAAGATATGGATGTTTCATAGATTAAGTATTTGAAATGTCTGATACTAGAATGTATCCCGAAACATCGACAATAAATGGATAAAACAAGGGAAATACATATATTAAATCTGAGATGGCTTTTTCTTAGGATATTCACTTTTCTCTGAATTATGGTAATTTCAGAGTTAGTAAATACAAGCCTGAGGGTGTGAGAAGCTTGCGTGTTTAAAGAAGAAGCACAGTGTTCAAGATTCATTCTTCTCCTGTGTTTTGGGTCTTTTATTCAGTGTCAGCACATGGCATGTGGAGTGCTATCGTTTCAAAAGGGAGCCCTTAGGCTGATCACTACTGTGAAAAACTTAAAGGCTGCCAGCCCAGCCAGATAGAATCTTGTAAATAATTCTATGTGATTTGTCAATATTAATATAATCCACAGGCTGGTTTTACAAATGTAAAAGAGAACTATATGTTATGATTAAACTATATGTAGTACTGAGCTTCAAAAGTGTAACCACAGTGCACTCTGCTGGACGAAAGCTGATAAGTCAAGCATTGTATGACTGCTTGATCTCAAACTTGGAGCCGTGATGTCTGGACCAGCAAGTTTTTATTGTTTTAAGACTAGAGTTAATTGCTAGATTTTACATGTATAATGTCTTTTATTGCTATGGTTTCCAGGCCAGGTGCAAGATCAAATAACTGTTAAACTCAGAGTTTCTGTTAGCCTGGGAAATTAAACCAGAGAAGTGTCAAGAATCATGTAATCTAAAATGAGTCAGCTGTGATGTATTATCAATTTAAGACTTTCTCACAGAGAGAGAATCAGAGCATTTTGGATTTTGTCTGAACCTGAACACATCTACTCATCAGAACTCTGCCTTTGCTCTGTATGTATGTAAGTTATTTGGAACATTGTTTCTCTTAGAAATAGATAGACAATAGTAAGTTTAGTCTAGATGCTTTCGATATTTATGTCAGACTATTCTACAGTATTATTTTAAGCATTTTCCTGATTTCTGAACTCTTGACTAACACTGTGTTGAATTAAAGAGATTTGTCTTGAATTTTTATTATTTATTATTAAATATTTTTTTAAACCATTCAACTGTGGCTGTTTTGTGCAGAGATAATTTAAGCTCCAGTGTACATTGCATGTATATAGTGATACTGTCCAAGCCACTCCAATAAGACTTGCTGTTCATCATACTTACTAATAGGATAATAATAATATTATTGCACAGTAAAATCGGACCCCCTTTGGTAAGGGCCTTATTAGTGGCTGATATTACTGGTTGGTGGCAGTGATTTCTACCATATAGCCTGGGCAGAGAAGGGGGCCTAGCTGGAGAACTTGTGCCAGCCTTCACCAGGAGTGTCTGTGTGTTTGTATATAACTCATATCTCAAAGTGTGTGTGTGTGTGTTAGCTACTTGGGCAGGGACATGAAGCACTGGCTGGACAGAGAGGGTGCTGGAGGTTTTAGCTTGACCACTAGGCTGAGATCTGTACCATATAGCAGTGCCAGTGGGGAATCTTATTGGGAATCTGGAGAGAAAAGGAGAAACCAGCCCCAGACTGACTGTGATCTCTGTGTGCTCTTAAGGGAAACTGTACTTTACTGTGTGTGTACTTGTTATCCTTCCCAATGTGCACGCCCCTCACTGGTGTTAAATTGTACTTTACTGTGTGTGTACTTGTTATCCTTCCCAATGTGCACGCCTCACTGGTGTTAAATTGTACTTTACTGTGTGTGCACTTGTTATCCTTCCCAATGTGCACGCCCCTCACTGGGGTTAAATTGTACTTTACTGTGTGTGTACTTGTTATCCTTCCCAATGTGCACGCCCCTCACTGGTGTTAAATTTTACTTTACTGTGTGTGTACTTGTTATCCTTCCCAATGTGCACGCCCCTCACTGGTGTTAAATTGTACTTTACTGTGTGCACTTGTTATCCTTCCCAATGTGCACGCCCCTCACTGGTGTTAAATTGTACTTTACTGTGTGTGTACTTGTTATCCTTCACAATGTGCACGCCCCTCACTGGTATTAAATTGTACTTTACTGTGTGTGTACTTGTTATCCTTCCCAATGTGCACACCCCTCACTGGTGTTAAATTGTACTTTACTGTGTGTGTACTTGTTATCCTTCCCAATGTGCATGCCCCTCACTGGTGTTAAATTGTACTTTACTGTGTGTGTACTTGTTATCCTTCCCAATGTGCACGCCCCTCACTGGTGTTAAATTGTACTTTACTGTGTGTACTTGTTATCCTTCCCAATGTGCACACCCCTCACTGGTGTTAAATTGTACTTTACTGTGTGTGTACTTGTTATCCTTCCCAGTGTGCATGCCCCTCACTGGTGTTAAATTGTACTTTACTGTGTGTGTACTTGTTATCCTTCCCAATGTGCACGCCCTCACTGGTGTTAAATTGTACTTTACTGTGTGTGTACTTGTTATCCTTCCCAATGAGCACACCCCTCACTGGTGTTAAATTGTACTTTACTGTGTGTGTGTACTTGTTATCCTTCCCAATGTGCACGCCCCTCACTGGTGTTAAATTGTACTTTACTGTGTGTGTACTTGTTATCCTTCTCAATGTGCACTCCCTTCACTGGTGTTAAATTGTACTTTACTGTGTGTGTACTTGTTATCCTTCCCAATGTGCATGCCCCTCACTGGTGTTAAATTGTACTTTACTGTGTGTGTACTTGTTATCCTTCCCAATGGGCACACCCCTCACTGGTGTTAAATTGTACTTTACTGTGTGTGTACTTGTTATCCTTCCCAATGTGCACGCCCCTCACTGGTGTTAAATTGTACTTTACTGTGTGTGTACTTGTTATCCTTCCCAATGTGCACACCTCTCACTGGTGTTAAATTGTACTTTACTGTGTGTGTACTTGTTATCCTTCCCAATGTGCACGCCCTCACTGGTGTTAAATTGTACTTTACTGTGTGTGTACTTGTTATCCTTCCCAATGTGCACGCCTCACTGGTGTTAAATTGTACTTTACTGTGTGTGTACTTGTTATCCTTCCCAATGTGCACGCCCCTCACTGGTGTTAAATTGTACTTTACTGTGTGTGTACTTGTTATCCTTCCCAATGTGCACACCCTCACTGCTGTTAAATTGTACTTTAATGTGTGTGTACTTGTTATCCTTCCCAATGTGTACACACCTCACTGGTGTTAAATTGTACTTTACTGTGTGTGTACTTGTTATCCTTCCCAATGTGTGCACCCATCACTGGTGTTAAATTGTACTTTACTGTGTGTGTACTTGTTATCCTTCCCAATGTGCATGCCCCTCACTGGTGTTAAATTGTACTTTACTGTGTGTGTACTTGTTATCCTTCCCAATGTGCATGCCCCTCACTGGTGTTAAATTGTACTTTACTGTGTGTGTACTTGTTATCCTTCCCAATGTGCATGGCCCTCACTGGTGTTAAATTGTACTTTACTGTGTGTGCACTTGTTATCCTTCCCAATGTGCACACCCCTCACTGGTGTTAAATTGTACTTTACTGTGTGTGTACTTGTTATCCTTCCCAATGTGCACCCTCTCACTGGTGTTAAATTGTACTTTACTGTGTGTGCACTTGTTATCCTTCCCAATGTGCACGCCCTCACTGGTGTTAAATTGTACTTTACTGTGTGTGTACTTGTTATCCTTCCCAATGTGCACGCCTCACTGTTGTTAAATTGTACTTTACTGTGTGTGTACTTGTTATCCTTCCCAATGTGCACGCCCCTCACTGGTGTTAAATTGTACTTTACTGTGTGTGTACTTGTTATCCTTCCCAATGTGCACGCCTGCAACTGGTGTTAAATTGTACTTTACTGTGTGTATACTTGTTATTCTCCCAAATGTGCACCCACCACTGGTGTTAAATTGTACTTTACTGTGTGTGTACTTGTTATCCTTCCCAATGTGCACCCCTCTCACTGGTGTTAAATTGTACTTTACTGTGTGTGTACTTGTTATCCTTCCCAATGTGCACACCCCTCACTGGTGTTAAATTGTACTTTACTGTGTGTGTACTTGTTATCCTTCCCAATGTGCATGCCCCTCACTGGTGTTAAATTGTACTTTACTGTGTGTGTACTTGTTATCCTTCCCAATGTGCATGCCCCTCACTGGTGTTAAATTGTACTTTACTGTGTGTGTACTTGTTATCCTTCCCAATGTGCATGCCCCTCACTGGTGTTAAATTGTACTTTACTGTGTGTGCACTTGTTATCCTTCCCAATGTGCACCCCTCACTGGTGTTAAATTGTACTTTACTGTGTGTGTACTTGTTATCCTTCCCAATGTGCACGCCCCTCACTGGTGTTAGATTGTACTTTACTGTGTGTGCACTTGTTATCCTTCCCAATGAGCACGCCCCTCACTGGTGTTAAATTGTACTTTACTGTGTGTGTACTTGTTATCCTTCCCAGTGTGCATGTCCCTCACTGGTGTTAAATTGTACTTTACTGTGTGTGTACTTGTTATCCTTCCCAATGTGCACGCCCCTCACTGGTGTTAAATTGTACTTTACTGTGTGTGTACTTGTTATCCTTCCCAATGTGCACGCCCCTCACTGGTGTTAAATTGTACTTTACTGTGTGTGTACTTGTTATCCTTCCCAATGTGCACACCCCCACTGGGGTTAAATTGTACTTTGCTGAGTGTGTACTTGTTATCCTTCCCAATGTGCACGCCCCTCACTGGTGTTAAGTTGTCCTTTACTGTGTGTGTACTTGTTATCCTTCCCAATGTGCACCTCACTGGTGTTAAATTGTACTTTACCGTGTGTGTACTTGTTATCCTTCCCAATGTGCACCCCTCACTGGTGTTAAATTGTACTTTACTGTGTGTGTACTTGTTATCCTTCCCAATGTGCACGCCCTCACTGGTGTTAAATTGTACTTTACTGTGTGTACTTGTTATCCTTCCCAATGTGCACCCTCACTGGTGTTAAATTGTACTTTACTGTGTGTACTTGTTATCCTTGCCAATATGCACGGGCCTCACTGGTGTTAAATTGTACTTTACTGTGTGTGTACTTGTTATCCTTCCCAATGTGCACCCTCACTGGTGTTAAATTGTACTTTACTGTGTGTGCACTTGTTATCCTTCCCAATGTGCACGCCCCTCACTGGTGTTAAATTGTACTTTACTGTGTGTGTACTTGTTATCCTTCCCAATGTGCACGCCCCTCACTGGTGTTAAATTGTACTTTATTGTGTGTGTACTTGTTATCCTTCCCAATGTGCACGCTCCTCACTGGTGTTAAATTGTACTTTACAGTGTGTGTACTTGTTATCCTTCCCAATGTGCACGCCCCTCACTGGTGTTAAATTGTACTTTACTGTGTGTGCCCTTGTTATCCTTCCCAATGTGCACGCCCCTCACTGGTGTTAAATTGTACTTTACTGTGTGTGTGCTTGTTATCCTTCCCAATGTGCACTCCCCTCACTGGTGTTAAATTGTACTTTACTGTGTGTGTACTTGTTATCCTTACCAATGTGCACGCCCCTCACTGGTGTTAAATTGTACTTTAGTGTGTGTGTACTTGTTATCCTTCCCAATGTGCACGCCCCTCACTGGTGTTAAATTGTACTTTACTGTGTGTGTACTTGTTATCCTTCCCAATGTGCACGCCCCTCACTGGTGTTAAATTGTACTTTACTGTGTGTGTACGTGTTATCCTTCCCAATGTGCACGCCCCTCACTGGTGTTAAATTGTACTTTACTGTGTGTGCACTTGTTATCCTTCCCAATGTGCACGCCCCTCACTGGTGTTAAATTGTACTTTACTGTGTGTGTACTTGTTATCCTTCCCACTGTGCACTCACCTCACTGGTGTTAAATTGTACTTTACTGTGTGTGTACTTGTTATCCTTCCCAATGTGCACGCCCCTCACTGGTGTTAAATTGTACTTTACTGTGTGTGTACTTGTTATCCTTCCCAATGTGCACGCTCCTAACTGGTGTTAAATTGTACTTTACTGTGTGTGTACTTGTTATCCTTCCCACTGTGCATGCCCCTCACTGGTGCTAGTGGTGAGGACTGGGGCTCCTTAATTATTGGGCCAGTGCACGGGTGTCACAAATGCAAGTAATAATCACTATTACTGGTTATGTATTATAGCAGTACCAGAATCTAATAATGTGGTGATAGATCGAATCATTACGATTAATAGTAATAACTAGTCCTGATGTTAAAGGATTCAGGTGGGTATGGGTTAAAGGATTCGGGTGGGTAGGGGATGATGAATATGAGGACACCAGATTCTGAAGACAGAGGGACAGCTGCACAGGAACGAACTGCACACACACAGAGGGACATGGTAAAAAACACTAGCCTTTTGAACTAAGTAAAAAGTTCACATGTTCGTAATGGGTAAGCTCTTACTTAGTTTAATGGCTACAGAAAACAATAATTATAAATGAAAGGCATACCCCAGAAATACTTTTGTGATGCTGGATCAGTAGTGAGAAGCAGCATGGTCTGAACGTTAGACTATCAGTCTTTGAATAAATATCATACCCAATCTTTATAAAGCCTGAAAGTACGGAAATATCACATCATAGCCAAGGGGATGATTTAATGCACAAGGAGACACACACACACACACACACACACACACACACACACACACACACACACACACACACACACACACACACACACACTTTCTTAATATTTTTTTTATCTCACATGGTAACCTGACAATCTGATAGCCCATCATGGAACTCTTTACCCACTGATCTCAAGGCACAGTATCCCCCTTGTAGAACACAGGCCATACAGGGGAGAGGTCAGACCTAACCTAGTTAAGGAAAGGCAGAGCAGCTCAGTTCTAACTTCTTAGCACTTCAGTGAGGATTTTCTATGTTGTCCTAATCCCCAGGTCTTCAGCAGATAAGATGTGATGGATGCCTACAATGTTGAGTTCATGCTTTTTTATTTTCTCCAAGTTTTTGGGTTTCTAATACCATGACAGGAGTGGACCCCATTCCTAAGTCAAAGTATGATTAACGTTCATGAAATTAGTATTGTTTCAATCTTGGATGTCAGCCAGAAGTGCTCTTCGCAGCACCCGCAATGTGCCCTGTAATGACTCCTTCTGCAGTTCATATGGAGTTACATTACTAGTAACATATCTAAATATGACTGTAAATTCTTTTTTATAAGATCTGTTGCTCCTACTACTTTTGGGACTGTCTGGGTATCTTTCTTCCACATTGTATGTGGTTATTGATGTTGACAAGCGATTTTATTTCCATAAATAAAGAACAGACGTTTTTACAGTTTTCATAGCCTTCATATATGACTGCTAGTGCAATCTCTCTATATTCCGAGTGAGATTCTCATGGATCAAGTCTGTCCACTTTCCTCCCAACCCTGTTATTCCTTTGCTTCATACTCCTGTGTATCCATAAAGGCTTTTAGCTCCCTGCTTGACTCTACTGGCATACCTTTCCCAGGTTTCACTTTTGATTTGATAACTCCTGTTCATCTTCAGTCTTTTTACTTCTTAAATGTTTATGTTTCCCTAACCTTTAATGCACCTCCTTTGATATGTGTTTTGATATGTTTTATTTTATTTATATATTTTTATTATTTTATTTTTCATTACCAAACTGGGAATAAACAGCACTCGCCTTTTATCATACTAGAGTAATTTAGGATTCAGATTAACACCTATAAAATTATGCAGCATCCATCTGCTTGTCCACCACTAAATGACATTCTACACAACTATGTTCTCAGTCAGTGATTATGATCCAGTGACCAGAAAAAGCCTGTCTACGAAGCCATAGTTTGCTGGACATTGTCTATACTTGCACCACGTTGCTGAGGCCTGGACCCCCATACCTGTATCCATCAGGTCGATACCATCCTATCTATCATTCAAAACCATTCTGACTTACTTTCTAACCAAAAGTTGGCTCTCTTCTTGCTCAACAACTGGATAAATTATGTCCTTGAATAGAACAAATACCTATTCATACCTCACACCTCCTTACTCCCCCTTCTTCACTCACTTCCTTACTTCTATCATTTTTCTCCCTCGGCTTTCTCTCTAAATACACCATAAGACAGCTTTTCTCTCACTTAACAGTGCACTTCCTGTTTGTATTATACTAAGTTACCTTTAATCTCTCTATAAACTGGCTAAAATTTCTCTAAATATTAAACCATTGTCATGTAACTTGTATCTGTTGTTAAACAATATTTTCATTTTATGTCTAATATGGTATAATTATTTAAACTGTAGTTCTCTTTTTTTATTTTTAAAGATTGTGAAAGTATTGTTCTTAAAATGTATCCAAAAAGAAGAAAACTGGTAGGCAGAGAGACGTAAAACAATGTCCGTTTAATAAAACACAGGTTATAAACACGGAATAACACTTTAAAAAACAAGGATGAGCACTTTCATGCCTTCTAGGTGCTTCATCAGATCCAATTGAAACACATATAACAAGCAGCATTTATAATTCAGTGTCTTAGGTCATGTGACCTCAGTACTGGCTTAATTGGAATAACACCATTTAACCCCTTCCCATCAGCAGCTCGCAGTATATGCATCCATTTGATTTCAACAGATTCTGCTTGTGTCCTTACATCGCCCTCTCTAGGTCCTGGCACATAAATCTCTAGAACCATGAATTTAAACCAGTGATTGCATCCTGCAGCTTTTACATGTTTTGACAACACATTCCTCTCATCACTTCTATTTATACTATAGAGATGCTCTCTAATCCTGTCTCTTAAGGACCGGTTGGTTTGCCAACATAGAAACATTTGCAAACCTCACAAGAGGCACAATAAACCACATTTTGGCTACCACAATCAGCATAAAGTTTGACATTAAACACTCGCCCTGTGTCTGGATGTATAAACTGATCATCAGTATTAATGTATTTATATACATTGCAGTGATGACTTGGGTATGTGCCTATTCTCTCACTCACAACTTTCCTATTCTTGGTCAAAGATTTATAACCTCCCTTAACTTGTACAATTATCATGCTAATAAATGTTTTCTGGCCTATACAAACAAAACATTTTCTTTATAACAAATGTCTACATGCAGTGTACATAACAACTAAAACCAATACCCACTGAACATGAAATTATGTGGCAATGTAAATATATATTTTTTGTGTATAAATAAATGTATATACATGAAAAAGTAATAGTAAGTATACTCCTGCAGATGTACATCTGAATTTTACAAACATATATATGCATACGGGTCTACTATATATGATCAAAATTTCAAAAAGCCGAAACCCATATGGCCGAGACCATATGTTCGACTTCTTAAATTTCAAACATGTTCAAAAAAAAAAAAAAAACTACCTACACGTTGCTAGCAGGGGGGCAAGCCTCCTTGCACCCCCAACACCCCCTGCTATTTAAATATACCAACTCCAAAATTGCAGTACAGTGCAGAAAATGGAAATTTTCCCATTCTGCGCTATAGGGAGCTGTCCACTCAGAACGTTCGAACTTCCAAAAGTCGATCATATGGTCTCGGCCATATGAAAGTCAGCCTTTTGGGAGTTCAAGCATCTGTAGGGGACCCATGCATACTTATATTTGTATTTATACACAAAAGTATGTCATTACCTAAACATTCCATATTTATATACAGCTGCATTTCTATGTATGGATATGCTTATGCTTTCGCAAGCATTATAATTACACACACACACATATGTATATATATATATATATATATATATATATATATATATATATGTGTGTGTGTGTGTGTGTGTGTGTGTGTGTGTGTGTGTAAGTGTGTAGGTGTCTAGGTGTGCATGTGTGTGTGTGTGTATACATATTTGTAGTTACGGATACATGTCGTCTAGCATCCAACTTCAATTATGCAAGATTTGCATATTTTATTTTTATACCTATGTTTGATATGATTATAAAAATATTTATTATAGGACTATGGCCTTGTCACTGCCACCTGATGTAGCCACTCTAGCAGTTGGTCACCTGTACTCTTCTGTAAGACATTGAAGCTGAGTCAGCACTGAAGTCTAGAGAGGTGACCCTTGTCAGGTTTGACAGATGCTCACTGTACTCCTTTCAGATGCCAATTTTCTTCCAGTCCAAACTTCTTACATAGGATTCAGTCTTACCCAGATATGAATCCCTAAGAAGGTAGATACCTTGGTCTCCTTATCAAACTAGCTTGAATCGCTGCCTCATGACTTCACAGTTGCTGCCATCAGTTGAAGTGCCAGCACCAAAATAAGGTATGTAAGTTTAGGACTGTTGTGCACATGTTTGGGACCTCACAGTTTGGGGTGTGGCATCACCAGAAAATAAATAAAAAAATAACCCTGCAAGGGACATTACTATTGGATCTGATATTACTGGCATGTTTGGTTTAAACAAATTGCTTTGTCACATATATTTTTAAGGAACACTTTCACTTTTCTTTATCAAGGAGAAAACATTTCAGTCATCAATCATTACTTTTAATTTGTTCACATATATTTATACTTATGTGATTAACTTTTATTCTTTTTATAGGAGTAGTAAACCTGGTGGGTGGTGGCACTGCGGTAGTGTTGTCGCCTCACAGTAAGATGTTGTTCTGTTTGATTCTCCACTAAAGCGTCTTCTGTGTGGAGACATGCGTGAATGGGTGTACCTTCGTTGAAGGTTGTGCGTCAGAGCTTGCAACTCTGCACGTAAAACTCTACTGCCAATCATTAGTGGACCGGAGTTCCACTGTGGTGACCCCTAACTGGGAAAAGCCAAAAGATACAACAACAGTAGATATTGAGTGATTTCAGCTACTAAGGTGTATCTCAATTTGCATTATGGTCTTTGATTACACTTCATGAATATACAGACTCGATGAGATTTGGCTCTGTTTTCCTTTTTCTAATCATAGATATTTTTTGAGATTTACTAGGTTGTTTGCTCATTCCCGAGGACAACTGGAGTGTGGTATGGACTCTCCTGCTGAACCAAATACATTTGCAAGTAAGTGAATGCAGTGTACTTATGTACATTAGTGAGTTACATGCAAACATAATACTCTGATTTATAGATATAAGTGTAAATGAGCCTAGTTTGCATGCAACAGGCATAAATGACCCTAAACTTAGGAGAAAATGTTTAAGATCACAATATTAGCTTGCAATTACTCGAGAAAGTTGGGAAATGCTTTAAGAAATTGTGAATTTATACAAGTAAAGAAAACAATAATAAAAATAATGCAAATGAGTTCAAAACAGTTGATTGTGATTTTAGATAATCGTGTTTACTATGAATAATAGCTACTTTAAAACTCTGACAGTGTGATGCATGTGATTCATGTATTAATTCAGGACATGACTGGCAGTTATAAACAGGAGTTTATGACAGAAGCTCTGGAATTGTATGGTGAATAATTGAAATGTGAAAAGTATTTTGGGAATTATTTTTAGAGGCATTTATTTATACTGGATATAAGTACATGCTTTGAACTGATTGAAGTCTAATGTGAGGCATTTTCTATAGGGTATTTTTGTGTTAGGATACATGCTGCTTTACTGAGGGATTTGTGTCCATCATAAATGAAAAATGGCAGTATAAACACAGAAAAGTGGTAGGGGAAGGATAACAGTCTGTTAGCAATAGCATACCATGACAGTGTAATGTTAAGTGCTTGAAATACTAACGTCAGTTTGTTGAAGATGTTGTACAGGTTACTATTAACTGGCTGAATTTGCACTTGCAGTATTTGTATAGGAATTTGTGTGTTGTGTCACCATACATGTTTTTGTACACAGGTCTTTGATTTATTTGTGATAAAAGCAGGCAGACTTTCATTGGAGTGTTTTTGGCTGATGAGTTGATTAAAAGTTGCAGCACATGACTTTGGCATGTTGCTTTAGGTAACTGAATGATGCAGTAGGGATCCCAACAGGGGAAGGACACCTTTAGCCATGAGGAGAACCACATCCTCATGGCAGCTCTTAGGACATATGACAAATATGTATATAAAGGGGGAGTAATTTATGATGTGGTTTTTACTGAAGAAGTTACATGGTTGACAGAAAATGTGGTGAATAAGTTGTGTTTTTTGTATTAGTTTTTGTTTAATAAAGTCAAAGTTCGTGGTATTGGTGGCTCCAGGTGCTTCGTTTTTCATTTGTTTTGGTAGGACAAAAAAAAATGACAAATCATGTAAAACCTACTTCTGCAGGCAAAGCCTCCTTGCACCCCAACACCCCTGCTATTTAAATATACCAACTCCAAAATTGCAGTACAGTGCAGAAAATGGAAATTTTCTCCCATTCTGGCGCTATAGGGAGGCTGTAATCACTCAGAACGTTCGAACTTCCAAAAGTCGGTCATGGTCTCCGGCCATATGAAAGTCAGCCTTTTGGGAGTTCAAGCATCTATGAGGGACGTACCATGCCACTATGCTGTTGTATTTATACACACAAAAGTATGTCATTACCCTAAACATTCCATATTTATATACAGCTGCATTTCTATGTATGGATATGTTATGCTTTTCATAAACATTATAATTACACACACACACATATGTATATATATATATATATATATATATATATATATATATATGTGTGTGTGTGTGTGTGTATGTGTGTGTGTGTGCGTGTAAGTGTGTGGTGTCTAGGTGTGCATGTATTGTGTGTGTGTATACATATTTGTAGATTCTACGGATACATGTCGTCCCTAGCATCCAACTTCAATTATGCAAGATTTGCATATTTTTATTTTTATACCTATGTTTGATATGATTATAAAAATATTTATTATAGGACTATGGCCTTGGTCACTGCCACCTGATGCTTAGCCACTCTAGCAGTTGGTCACCTGTACTCTTCTGTAAGACATTTGAAGCTGGAGTCAGCACTGAAGTCTAGAGAGGTGACCCTTGTCAGGTTTTGACAGATGCTCACTGTACTCCTTTCAGATGCCAATTTTCTTCCAGTCCAAACTTCTTACATAGGATTCAGTCTTGCAGATATGAATCCCTAAGAAGGTAGATACCTTGGTCTCCTTATCAATCACCCAGCTTGTGATATCGCTGCCTCATGACTTCACAGTTGCTGCCATCAGTTGAAGTGCCAGCACCACAAATAAGGTATGCATAAGTTTAGGACTGTTGTGCACATGTTTGGGACCTCACAGTTTGGGGTGTGGCATCACCAGAAAATAAATAAAAAAATAACCCTGCAAGGGACATTACTATTGGATCTGATATTACTGGCATGTTTGGTTTAAACAAATTGCTTTGTCACATATATTTTTAAGGAACACTTTCACTTTTCTTTATCAAGGAGAAAACATTTCAGTCATCAATCATTACTTTTAATTTGTTCACATATATTTATACTTATGTGATTAACTTTTATTCTTTTTATAGGAGTAGTAAACCTGGTGGGTGGTGGCACTGCGGTAGTGTTGTCGCCTCACAGTAAGATGTTGTTCTGTTTGATTCTCCACTAAAGCGTCTTCTGTGTGGAGACATGCGTGAATGGGTGTACCTTCGTTGAAGGTTGTGCGTCAGAGCTTGCAACTCTGCGTAAAACTCTACTGCCAATCATTAGTGGACCGGAGTTCCACTGTGGTGACCCCTAACTGGGAAAAGCCAAAAGATACAACAACAGTAGATATTGAGTGATTTCAGCTACTAAGGTGTATCTCAATTTGCATTATGGTCTTTGATTACACTTCATGAATATACAGACTCGATGAGATTTGGCTCTGTTTTCCTTTTCTAATCATAGATATTTTTGAGATTTACTAGGTTGTTTGCTCATTCCGAGACAACTGGAGTGTAGTATGGACTCTCCTGCTGAACCAAATACATTTGCAAGTAAGTGAATGCAGTGTACTTATGTACATTAGTGAGTTACATGCAAACATAATACTCTGATTTATAGATATAAGTGTAAATGAGCCTAGTTTGCATGCAACAGGCATAAATGACCCTAAACTTAGGAGAAAATGTTTAAGATCACAATATTAGCTTGCAATTACTCGAGAAAGTTGGGAAATGCTTTAGAAATTGTGAATTTATACAAGTAAAGAAAACAATAATAAAAATAATGCAAATGAGTTCAAACAGTTGATTGTGATTTTAGATAATCGTGTTTACTATGAATAATAGCTACTTTAAAACTCTGACAGTGTGATGCATGTGGTTGATTCATGTATTAATTCAGGACATGACTGGCAGTTATAAACAGGAGTTTATGACAGAAGCTCTGGAATTGTATGGTGAATAATTGAAATGTGAAAAGTATTTTTGGGAATTATTTTTTAGAGGCATTTATTTATACTGGATATAAGTACATGCTTTGAACTGATTGAAGTCTAATGTGAGGCATTTTCTATAGGGTATTTTGTGTTAGGATACATGCTGCTTTACTGAGGGATTTGTGTCCATCATAAATGAAAATGGCAGTATAAACACAGAAAAGTGGTAGGGAAGGATAACAGTCTGTTAGCAATAGCATACCATGACAGTGTAATGTTAAGTGCTTGAAATACTAACGTCAGTTTGTTGAAGATGTTGTACAGGTTACTACTAACTGGCTGAATCTGTACTTGCAGTATGTGTATAGGAATTTGTGTGTTGTGTCACCATACATGTTTTTGTACACAGGTCTTTGATTTATTTGTGATAAAAGCAGGCAGACTTTCATTGGAGTGTTTTTGGCTGATGAGTTGATTAAAAGTTGCAGCACATGACTTTGGCATGTTGCTTTAGGTAACTGAATGATGCAGTAGGGATCCCAACAGGGGAAGGACACCTTTAGCCATGAGGAGAACCACATCCTCATGGCAGCTCTTAGGACATATGACAAATATGTATATAAAGGGGGAGTAATTTATGATGTGGTTTTTACTGAAGAAGTTACATGGTTGACAGAAAATGTGGTGAATAAGTTGTGTTTTTTGTATTAGTTTTTGTTTAATAAAGTCAAAGTTCGTGGTATTGGTGGCTCCAGGTGCTTCGTTTTTCATTTGTTTTGGAGGTTACATATGACAAATACCTTTTTGGAAAGGGGTGACTGAAACAAGCTGAGAGGGTAAATGCATGGAATGAGTTAGTTATGGATATAAATGTTGGTAGAAAGAACTGCACTTTAACACAACACAAGAAGAGGGCCAGTGATATGGTAGGTCATGTAAGATGCAAGGCAAAGCAGATGCAATCACCCATACTTGTAAAAAGAGGTTTCCAACAATCATTCCTTTAACCCCTAATGAGGAATACCCCTCCTTCATTCATGGGGAAGATTATGAAACAGATGACCGTGGGAATGTAATAATAAGAGGTGGTGTGGACACTGGCTGTTACCCACATGTGCAATATAAACAGACATCTGCTCAGGAAGGCTGCTTTCACAATGGTAATATACGCACACACACACACACACACACACACACACACACACACACACACACACACACACACACACACACAAGAAAGATGAAATGCAATGATTAAATGTAACACATGGCAATTACTATTAGCAGGTTACCCTCCACTTCACCACCTAATGGTAGTAATGACCACAATGTGCATGGTAAGAGTCCTCCACAATACATTACACAGGATACAGTAGTGTACGCCACCATCTGAGCAGCAGTATATTCAATTAATTCTTTACAGGGTCCACAGCAGAAACAAACAGTTCTGCTATCTCAATAAATTTAGAGGATATCAGCATTACAACTCATGATGATGATGATGATGTTGATGATGATGTTGATGATGATTATGATGGTGATGATGATGATGTTGATGATGACGATGTTGATGATGGTGATGATGATGATTATGATGGTGATGATGACGATGTTGATGATGTTGATGATGTTGATGATGATGATGATGATGATGATGATGATGATGATGATTATGATGGTGATGATGATGATGTTGATGATGATGATGATGATGTTGATGATGATGATGATGATGATGATGATGATGATAACATAGTTATATTTTTGAGATGGCCTCAGAAAAGTGGATACGCAGTCACCTAATTTAATGGCAGGGTCTCACACCCCACTGCATGTTAGTAACTCTGCAGAAAGTGACACTGGATCACAAATTCAAGTACACAGCGGAATTACACTACAGGAGGTACAGAAAGAAAACCCATGTACCTCTACACCACAATTTGCAATCCACAGGAACAGATTATGGATGGCAGAAGTACAGATGCAGCAGTGCTCACGGTGATACCTTTACAAAGGGGTGACAGGCACAGGATTTGTCACAGCTACCACAGGAAACATGCCATGCCATGCCATTGTTAAGTCTCAATGCAGTGCCACGGACAGTCACTTGGAAATGATAGAGTCCTCTAGGGTAGGATGTCCAGCACTACATGGAAATGACACAGAGTAAGGATAATGCCATGATCACATCGATCTGTACTGTGGCTGGGCACCAAGCATTCATGTCCACTTCCATTTGTACACTGGTGAAGACTTGCCAGATTCATATTAGAGTCAGTATTTGAAAGAGAAGAGGACAGGGTACAGTCTGGACACTTGGACGCATATAACTTTGTACTGCAAGTTGTTTGCAAGAAGGTTGTGATACTACTGGGGGAGAAACAACATAAGAATTCATGCAGATGCAGGACAAGTCAGCATTCATCAGCATGTAGCAGAACCTCTCATTTGAGGTCTTGGTCCTGCAGCACTATGAGATCAGTGTCAGTAAACCTCTCATTTGAGGTCTTGGTCCTGCAGCACTATGAGATCAGTGTCAGTAAACCTCTCATTTGAGGTCTTGGTCCTGCAGCACTATGAGATCCATGTCAGTAAACCTCTCATTTGAGGTCTTGGTCCTGCAGCACTATGAGATCAGTGTCAGTAAACCTCTCATTTGAGGTCTTGGTCCTGCAGCACTATGAGATCAGTGTCAGTAAACCTCTCATTTGAAGTCTTGGTCCTGCAGCACTATGAGATCAGTGTCAGTAAACCTCTCATTTGAGGTCTTGGTCCTGCAGCACTATGAGATCAGTGTCAGTAAACCTCTCATTTGAGGTCTTGGTCCTGCAGCACTATGAGATCCATGTCAGTAAACCTCTCATTTGAGGTCTTGGTCCTGCAGCACTATGAAATGAGTTTCAGTAAACCTCTCATTTGAGGTCTTGGTCCTGTAGCACTGTGAGATCAGTATTAGTAGAATCACCAGCTTCAAAAAGGTCACTTCATCGCAAAAAGTCTCCATCCAGCTCACATGAGCCTGTTCATGATCACATGTACCTTCACCTACCCTATTTTTAGGAGATGTTGTATATCACACATTTGACCTCTTCCTGCTTTGATTCAAGCTACGATATCCATGCATTTATAATTGCACTTCTACACAAGGAAGTCAATGTGTAACAGTAAAGGCAATGAGAAATTAATAAAAAAAGAAAAAAAAAGAAACATACATGCAGACTGTAATGCACTACTATGACAATAATTTCCATGCATTTGAGTTCAATAATTATATTGCTAGAAATACAGGAAATATTTGGAAAGAAAGCTGTATGTCATAACATTACGATTACACTTATTTGCATGAGGAAGACCCTGTTATTATCACAACTTTCAATTCAGCAATGGTACAGCTGAAAAATAGCCACAGATTACAAGTTTTAAATTAAAAAAGGGTGTATGGTAACCCTATATGTTATCTAGCACTGTTGCCACTTCACCCTCCACATTGCACAAATAAGAAATATCTGAGGGCACATCTTATTGTGTATGAGGAAATGAAATAAAACTAATAAGTAATTTTGAATATGTAATGGTAAAACTGAGGAAAAATTGCATAATACTAAAAAAGCTTGTGAAACATATCCACTTGAACTGTAAAGTATGACCAAAGTTAAATAATGAACTAACAAACATGTTTTATTCAATTTAAAACCTCATGAACATCAGTATATATATATATATATATATATATATATATATATATATATATAATGTTGTACACCACCTAAGCAGAAAGTCTTGTGAAACTCAGTTAAAAATGTATCATAATTCCTTACCTCATAACTTATGACATTACTGATAGGTGTCAGTGAGCACTTTGGCATGACTTTTACCAACAGTAATATGAATACCTGTTCTCTGGCATGACTTTTACCAACAATAATATAAATACCTGTTCTGAAATAAAAAAAATTATTTAAAGATGAGGTGGAATCTCTGATGAACACTTATGGCAGACCATGCACCACACAGCATAGCCCACATATATCACTGCATGCATCAATTACACTCTAAATGTATTTTACTAGAAAGGGAACACTAACCTGAGTTCAATAGCCCATAGTTCTGGACTAGACATTACTTCTTCACCTCTGCTACAGTATGCCATGCACAAGCATGCCAACTTGGGTCCCTTACTATTGCAGCCAGATAGTCATCTGTATAAGTAGAACTGGAAGTGGGAGCTGCAGTGATAGCACAACCGGACCAGCCCATGTTCATGTTATGCAGATTGCAACATTCATTAAACTGCCTGCATATGGTAACTGGGTCATACTGAAGGGCACCCCAATACTCATCTAAGTATCTAAATCAACTCTTTAGCATTCCAAATGCATGTTCAATGAAAATACATCTCTGAGATGGGCATGTATTGAAACTGTCTTCTGCAGCCCCTCTTGGATTTCTCACTGGTGTCATGAGACATGGCTGCTGTGGATATCCAGTATCATCTGAGAGGAAAGAAAAAAAATAGAAAAGTATGGGAGAAAAGAAGAAGTAGTTTAGTAACACGATGAATAAATTCTTAAATGGTAATAAAAATATTTTCCACTTACCAACAAGATGACCACTGGGCATCCAACCATGATAGAAGAGGTGGTAGTGTGCCAGATATGGGAATCGTGTACACGGCTAGGATCCTGGAGCTAGTGTATCAGATATGGGAATTGTGTGCACTGCCAGGATGCTGGAGCTAATGTGTCAGATATGGGAATCATGTGCATGGCCAGGATCCTGGACCTAGTTTATCAGATATGGGAATTGTGTGCACGGCCAGGATGCTGGAGCTAGTTTATCAGATATGGGAATTGTGTGCACGGCCAGGATGCTGGAGCTAGTTTATCAGATATGGGAATCGTGTGCACAGCCAGGATTCTGGAGCTAATTTATCAGATATGGGAATCGTGTGTACTGCCAAGATGCTGGAGCTAGTTTATCAGATATGGGAATCATGTGCACGGCCAAGATGCTGGAGCTAGTGTATCAGATATGGGAATCATGTGCACGGCCAAGATGCTGGAGCTAGTGTATCAGATATGGGAATCGTGTGCACGGCCAGGATGCTGGAGCTAGTTTATCAGATATGGGAATCATGTGCACGGCCAGGATGCTGGAGCTAGTTTATCAGATATGGGAATCATGTGCACGGCCAGGATGCTGGAGCTAGTGTATCAGATATGGGAATCATGTGCACGGCCAGGATGCTGGAGTTAGTGGGTCAGATATGAGAATCATGTGCACTGCCAGGATGCTGGAGCTAGTTTATCAGATATGGGAATCATGTGCACGGCCAGGATGCTGGAGTTAGTGGGTCAGATATGAGAATCATGTGCACTGCCAGGATGCTAGGCAGAGATATTGGTAATGAACCCTTATGCATCACACACTACCTGGCAGTTGATGGAATGTTAGGTCATCCTATTGCAATACTTTTTCCCCGTGAACCAGATGGGGCCCTAATTGCAGCATGGGTGTAATCTATTGCACCAAGTGCCTCAGAAAAAAGTTCCCCTCATAATAGGCATGCATACTCTGACCTCAATCCTGAGGTGACACTGGAAAATAGATCTATTGATCTACACATGCCAAGAGTACATCCATGAACTACTGAAGTATCCCCGAGGCAGAAGCTTGTGAGATATGCATTGTGTCTGCAGTCTGTCTCTGGAAGGTCTCCATGGCAAGTATAGTGACGACTCTACATAACTTAGTATCAACAGGGATAGGAAGGCCACACATCCCACAAGTACTTTTATGGGGGTCATACATGCTCACTAACACCCTTGTAATAGTCAAATTAACTCTGAATCTATCAAGGATTTCCTAATTCTCACAATTATAATGTGTTATTCTTTGCCTATATCTCCACCTTCTTGGCTCACTCGTGGTGTTGGGTGCAAGTGGTTTAGGCTGAGTAAAGATAAGCATCTCACATCTGGAAATAGATTGGCTAGCAGCAAAGGACAGCATAATCATGGATTGAAAAGTAGATAGAAAAGGGGCAATTCTGCCTTTTTAAATGAATCTGCAGATGGTGGGGAAATGAGTCGGTTTATGACTAAGACTCTCAAACAGGCGGAAGAAGGACTTATTAGCATATGTGCTAGATTGCGAGGAAATGAGCCAGTTTATGACTATGACTTGTAAACAGGTGGGAAAAGGACATTAGCATATGTGCTTTTACATCATTTTTCATTTACACCTCATTATAATGTCATTTGCTTATCCCTATTTGTGGGCCAGCACATATTGGTGTAAATAGCTTCTATGACTCTGACCTTTGCTACGGTTCTTCACAAAGTGTATCGTGATCACCTTTAAGCATGCACATAATGAGTATGACTGCCACCTATAATCATTTTTTTAATGCTGTACAGCAGACCAGATTTTGTGGTTTCTGCTTTTCCTTCATCAGCAGGCTGTCAACCTCTTCCTTACTTTAAGCCGTTAGAGTATTATCATCTGCTTTGTATATCTGAGGTTAATATTTTGGCAGACAATTTTAATTCTATCATCTGATTAATCTAACCCTGTATTTCAAATTATGTTTACCATATTCATTAAATAAATTGATAGACAATATACAACTTAAAGGATCATCCTGTACTGTAGCTTTAATGTGTTCTAATGCAACAAAATATCTTACTCTATTTTGTGTGTGTGTGTGTGTGTGTGTGCGTGTGCGTGTGCATGTGTGTGTGTGTGTGTGTGTGTGTGTGTGTGTGTGTGTGTGTGTGTGTGTGTGTGTGTGTATGATATATAGCTACCTATCTATAAGTAATATGCATATATGCTTGTGTATATATATATATATATATATATATATATATATATATATATATATATATATATATATATATATATATATATATATATATATTGACTTGTAAAACCTTGGGATCTAAGAGAAAAAAACACAACATGAAACAGTTGGATTTAAGCGCTTTCATTCACTGGTTTTATTACAACATTGAACTTCATCAGAAATCTATGTTGCAACTTTTTCCAGAGGATAACCAATGTTTGATTGACATATAGAGGAGTGGTGATGTTTGGCGGCCGTCACCTACTACCTGTTCCATTTGAGCACACATTTTATGATGAGGTTGCCGTTCAGACTTGGGGGCGTGTCAGCTCCTAACTCGATTTGCCATTTCAGTTCTCTCACGTCTAGCAGCGGGTTAGCCTCTCCATAAAATGTGGACACTTTTTCTAATACTAGGAAGTTAAACTCTGTGAAGAACCGACACTGAGTGCTGTGTCTGGCTAAGATGTTAGTTGTGTCAGTGCGAAGGATGGCCTGGTAGTGTTCTTTAATCCTATCACTTAGCTTACAGATGGTCTTACCTACATAAAAGGACATACACTGGGAGCAAACGCCATGGCAGACTCCATTGTTGGTGTTGTAATTTAAACTTTGTGAGAAGGAGACTGGGGTTTTGCAAGTTTGTAGGGTAAAGGTGCTCCCGATGGAGATGCATTTGCAGCACCAACAATGGCCACAAGAGTAAGTGCCTGGAGATTCAGGCACTGAGTGGCTCTATGCTTTTCCCCTATTAGCTCCCCAAGGTTTTGCAAGTCAGTGTTTAGAAATTACTTGGTTTTGAGTGTGATTCGCTATTTACATATACATACATATATTTATCTATTTATATCACAGAGAGTTAGGGCTGTGAGTTGCAGTTCCTGTGGTGCAGGGTTTGATTCCTTCAGTCTACATTTGCCTACAATGTGACCTTGGGCAAGTCACTAAATCAGACAGTGTTTGGGGTCAACTCGGACTTTGGGCTAGGTTCCTCAATGGTTCCCTGGACTGTAAACCTAGTAACTGCTTAAATAAACTATATCCTTGTGTGTGTGTGTGTGTGTGTGTGTGTGTGTGTGTGTGTGTGTGTGTGTGTGTGTGTGTGTGTATGTATATATGAGTGTGGGGCAGCTGACTGAATGACCAGCTACACCAATACTAGGAATATTGATGTGAAAATGTTGGAACTACAAACATCAATAACTTCTCCACATGCTCTGAAATTATCCTGCTGTGGAATAAATCAAAAACAAGTGACTTTTTCCAGGGAGACAAGCCCCCTACCCCCTTATGTGTGGGGCTGCACCCCCCCCCACTACTTGCTAATTATATATATTCGCACAATCCCTGGGGAAAGGGAATATTCCCCTACCCAGGTATTGTCGATCTCACACACTTGTCAAACATCTGTTTGTGTCAGCCAAAGGAAGTCGAACAAACAAATGTCATAACTGATCATTCAGTTAGGTGTAGGAGAACTATATATGTATATATATATATATATATATATATATATATATATATATATATATATATATACTGAGTCCCAAAATCTTGAAAGCTCAAAATACTGAAAACTCAAAATACTGAATTAGGTTTTATTAGCATTTAGGGCTAAATGTTTATTATACATCCAGGTCAGAGTGGAGGTGAAGGCATTTTGAGTGAGTTTAAGTAATTCTGAAGTAGACTTGGCCATGTAGATGATGGTGGAGTCATCTGCATCTTGGATGACATTAGCATGGGGTATGCTAGTATGGAAATCATTAATGAAAATGCTGAAGAGCAGTGTACCTTATGGACTCTCGTGGGACTCCAGCATTGATGTTGAGGAAAAGAGAGAGGGATTGGTGCCATCTACCAGATTAGGGTAGGGGGAGATATGCCTAAATTGGAGAGTTTGGACAGAAGAAGAGGGTGAGAAACAGTATTGAATGCCTTGGGAAGGCCAAGAAATAGTGAGGAGACAATGTATCCTGAGTCACAAGCATGGTTGACTGTGTTCAAGAAAGATATAAGAGCAGTGGTGGTGCTATGACTAGGCCTAAACCAATGTTGGGTTGGGGAGGGGAGGTTGTGGTGTATTAGGTAGTTAAGTAGTTAGCTATAGATACATTTTTTCCACATGTTTGGAGATGGCAGTTGAACAGAAGTTAGCTATATCATTATTGTTTCCACCTTTGTAGAGAGAGAGGATAAATGCCTTTTTCCAAATGGTGGGAATGAAGAACCCTTGAATGGATCTGTGTTGTAGTATACTAATGGGATAGACTATAGCATCTACTGATATTTGGAGGAAGTCTGGTGGTGAGTTATCTGAAGCATTTGACCCAGGTTTAAGTTTAAGCAGAAGTTTTTTTTTTATGATGGAAGTAGGTATGGGTAAGAGAGAAACATTTGTTCTTGTTGCAGATGGGTCAGGGGGCAGTGGGTTGATTAGTGGGAATCTGGCAGTGAGATTGATTATTCTCTTTTTAAAGAATGAGTTAAATGCTGAGGCAGCTTCAGATGGGGCCATGTCTGGATCAGGGGAGGGATTGTTGATTTTGTCTGGGTTTAAGAGAGAGTTTATGGACCTCCAGACCTTTTTAGGATTTTGCATATGTTCGTTTTGCAGAGTAATATAGTAGTCTTGCTGGTTTTTCATGACAAGTTGTTTTACTTGATTACACAGGTGCTTGTATTGTATGAAATCTCCAGGATTTTTACTTGTATGCCATAATTTCCAGGCCTTATCCCTAGCTTTCATAAGTTGTTTGGTGAATTTGGTAAGCCAACTGGCCTGGTCGGCTTTCACTCTCCTATGCTGGAGAGGAATGAGATTGTCTAGTACTTGGAGGTATGTTGAGTTAAAGAAGCATCATTCAGCAGTAGGACTTTAAGTGGATGCCAGGTAATATTTTGTAGGGTACTGTTAATGGCAGTAGGGTAGAAGTGGTATATATTACACACTGGAGCTGATTTCATAGGTTCATAGGTTCATAGGTTCATACTAGGCTATCTGCCCTGAGGCAATTATAAGCCTAGCCTGATTCTGTATGACTTACGCCACCCCTTGATTTGAGTATACTGTGCCCTTTTTAAGGTTCAGTTTACTGTGCCTCTGTCTAATAGTGACATGGGAGTAATCCCTGGGACAAACCTACGATCCCCCATCCACCTATTGAGATTCTTCTTGAAGAGATTCAGTGAGGTGCTCTGCCTCACATGAACTGGAATTCTATTCCAGAGTGAAGGGAGCCTCTGGGTTATGAACCTGTCCCTCCAGCAAGTTCTATTTATTTCTGTGCTGAGGTTCAAGTCCCTCGAGCATGTGGCTCTAAGGGATTTAGATTTACTGAGGTGGAGCATGTCCATTAATTCTGGATTTGACATAGCTTTGTATGTCAGACATAGATCGCCTCGAAGTAGGCGGTATGCAACTGAGTAGAGCTGGAGTTTTTTTAATTGAGCAGCATATGGCATCTGTTTGAGACCCTTGATCCTCTTGGTGAGATACTTTTGGGGTCTTTCTAATTGCTGCAGGTGTCAGGTATGGTACATCCCAAAAGGGGCATTGTATTCTATGATGGGCCTGATGAGGGATGAATAAAGGGGCACGATTACCTCTCTTGATCTAGATGTGAAACCCTTCGTGATGAGGTGGGCTATGTAGAAGGTCTTTCTAACCACTTTGGCAATTTGGTTTTCAAAGGAGAGATTGCTATCAACTTGGGTCCCCAGGTCCCTAATAACTTTCTCTGTACTTAATGGGTTTCCGCCTATGTGGTAATTTGTGGGCACATTGTTTTTGCCAAAGGGTATGACTATACATTTTTTGGCATTTAGCTTTAAACCATGGCACTGGCACCAGTTATCTGTCTCTGTGAGACCTTTTTGAAGGATGTTTGTGTCAGCTGGAGAGTTGATTATGGCTCCCAGTTTGCAGTCGTCTGCAAACTTGGTGAGCCATAGTCCTCCCATGTTTGCCTGTACCTCGGAAAAGTATATACCGAACAAGAGTGGTCCCAGGACAGAACCCTGTGGGACATCACTTGTGACTGGTTTCAAGTCTGACATGGCTCCAGCAACTCTCACTCTGTGGGTTCTGTCTTTGAGCCAGTTTGCAACCCATCTTGTGACATAGGGGTTTATATTTAAGCTGGATAGCTTATCTATGATGCCCGAGTGGGGTATTGTGTCAAATGCCTTTGCAAGGTCCAGATAGGCTATGTGGACTACCTTCCCTTCATCTATGGCTTTGGTGACTGTTTTGAAGAAGTCAACCAGGTTCAAAAGGCAGGATCTGCCCTTGACAAAGCCAAACTGGGTAGGATCTAGTGTCTGTAGGTCCCCAATGTCTTTGTTTATGAGCTCCATGATGATCCTCTCCATAGCCTTGCAGACTAAGCTAGTCAGGCTTATGGGGCGATAGTTTCCAGGGTCCGTAGAGGCTCCACCTTTGTGGAGTGGGACCACTGTTGCTGTACGCCATTCTGTGGGCACATATCCTGTAGTGAGGCTGAGATTGTATAGCTGTTTTATTTGAGGGATTAGTTCCTCTTGGAGTTCATGTAGGACCAACCTGGGACGCCATCTGGTCCCATGGAAGCAGTGTTTTTTGCTTTGGAGAGGGCAGCCTTCACCTGAGCATCAGAGATGTTTGGGAGGCAGCCTTCTGCTGGGATAGATACTTGCTCTTTTGGGGGGGGGGTGGAGAAGTTTGCACTGAATCTGTCTGCCAGGATATTGGTGATGTCTGTGGGTTCAGTGTATTTTTTGTCGTTTAGAATCAACTCAGAACAAGTCTGGGAGTTGCATCCCAGGTTTCTAACATAACTGAAAAAAGCCTTATGATTGTCTTTGGTGTCCTGTGCAATTTTTCTCTCGAAGCTGGCCTTGGAGGATTTTATGAGGGATCGTAATTTTTTGCTAGTACTGATCAGAGATGCCTTCCCTATTAGTGATTTTGCTCTATCATGTAGTAGCTTCCTCCTTCTGTTGTACAGTTTATTTATGGCAGGGGTCCACCAGACTGGACGCCTGCCTTTGGATGATTGGGTCTTGGTTTTGTTTGGGATAGCATGATCCATGCATTCCTGGAGATGTCCGTAGAATGCGTTTATATAGGATTCTGCAGTTTGGGCCGTAGTTTCCACTGGCCCTGGGGCCTTGAAGGATTCCACTTCAGTTTTGAGAAGTGAGAAGTTCGCTTTTGAGAAGTTTTTCACTGTGGTTTTGTGAATTATATATGCAAATAAGCAATCACTAATGCTGTTAGGTAAAGTGCCAGTGAAGGATATTTTACTAGGGTCAGAGACAAGGACCCAGTCTAATACTGAGCCATTGTTTTTGTTTTTGTTAGGTCTGGTTATTGTAGTAATGAGCTGGGTGTACTTAAATAGGTTGATGCCATTTGTTGGGTGATGCTGTATGATGTCTAATCAGTTAATATTTACATCACCAAGTACGATTGTTTCATTCTCTATATTTTTGGATGACCAGGCTAGTATTTCAAGTATTGGGATATTGTTACCTGGGGAGGGGGGATATATGTGACTATAATGCAGATGATTTTGCTGCTGTTCATTTTCAAGAAGGATGTTAGTATTTCAGCTGTAGAAAATGTGGGAGTGAGTTTGTTATATGGGACTATATTAAAAGTATTAAGGTATATGACAGCAATGTCCACCACCTTTTTTTCAGGGCATATTTGTTCTCAGGCAAGAGCCTGATGGGAGGACTTCAGAGTTTTTAATATAAGGTTTTAGCCAAGTCTCAGTTACTGCTACAATATCTGGCTTATAGTGTTCAATCCAGGCATGGAGTGCTGTCATTTTGTTTTTGATGCTTTGGAGGTTGATGGTAGTGACGTTAAGGGTTTTCTGACAGTTCTTGTGATAAAGATAAGAGTGAGTGGGTCCAGGATTGGGGTGAATGTCACCACATAGTATTAGGTTATAGTGAGTGTGCATGGGATTAGTAGGTTGCAATTTTTTCTTTGAGTTGTATTCATGTATAGAGGTAAGTTTATTTTTAGTTTTTGCATGTAAGGTTAGAATTTTTAGCTTTTTAAGGAGGGGGTACATGTTGCATATAGAGTGGGTGCTGTGTCAGAGAAGTAAGTGAGTTTGGACAGAGGAATGGCAGTTATGCAATTGATCTTGTAATATTCTTTTATTGTTTCAAGAAAAGTAAGTAATTGTAGAAAGAGGAAGGATAGAGAGACAGAGTAAGTAGTGTTAAGCTGGTGATGAATGGCATGTTGTGATGGAGGGGTATGTAGGGTAGTGAAGAGTAAGATTTATTTCTAAGATAAACTGGAATGTGAAGACAGTGTGGTGAAGTATAGGGTGTGGTGGGGTGTGAGATGGACAATTATTCAATTAGTGAAATGGGGGGTGAATAAAGAATTAATTAGTAGAAGATAATGATTGGGTGAACAGTAGAGGTAGGTGGAGCTTTGGTTAGGATAAATGTAATTGATGTGGGGGTGGGTGGGAATGGGTTTAGGGTAGAGGAGAGGCGTGAGCCCAAGCAATGTGAGGGTGAATGGAACAGGCCGGCACTTTACTAGTCAGCCATGAAGAAAAGAAAAACAATCAGTAAGGTAAGGAAGACTCAGGGAAGTGAAACCAGTTGAAAGAAGAGGACCGAAGGTGGAAGCATTGTGGCTAAAGTATACAGGGTAAGCAGTTAGAGCAGAAGAAGAGGTGAGGAGAGAAGAGTTTAGTTTAGTTTTATGAGTGTGCAAGGACTAGAGAGAAGAATTTAATTTAGTTTTATGAGTATACAAAGAATAGAGAAGAAGTGGGTAGGGATAGTAACAGTAATGGGAAAGATAGAAGGGTGTGAGAGCGTTTGTTACAGGAAGGAAGGAGGAAGCATTAGGAGATATGCAGGGTGGGAGAGAAATAGAGTATATAGGAAAGTATAAGCCAAGTATGGCGGGGAAGTTAGAGTGGGCTGGTAGTCAATGCAGAGATGGATTTAACAACTAGGCTAAGAGGAATTTTGGGTGCTGTACAAGGGCACTGCTATACAAGAACAGTGGCATGTTCAAGTTAAGAATTAGCAAATAAAGAAGCTTGCAGACACATATATTAATTATGCAAGGGAAACAGGGTCCCGAAGATGGATAGAATGTCCAGTGGTTGATAGAAATAAAATTCCACTAAGGTCTTTTGCTGGAGAGGAGCTTATCCATGAGCCTCAAGGAATGCTGAGCTGAGGGAGGTCTAGAGGGTGTTTACATTAATTGTGCAAGGGAAACAGGGTCCAGGTGATGGCTAGAGCATCCAGTGGTTGATAGAAATAAAATGGCACAAAGCTCTTTTACTTGAGAGGAGCTGATCCATGAGCCTTGAGGAACGCTGAGTTGAGGGAGGTCTAGGGGTGTTTACAGATTGAATATATGCTGCATTAAATACATTATAAATGCCACTCATACATCAGCATGTATAGGTAGGATGTTGGCCAGGTGTCAAGTAAAGTCAGAAAGAAATGTTTTTTTTTTTTTTTAATAAGACATACCTGGTATGTTAAAGTCCTTAAGGTAACAAAGAGTCGAGCTTAACTAAACAACAACGAAAAAACAATATATATATATATATATATATATGTATGTATATATATATATATATATATATATATATATATATATATATATATATATGTGTGTGTGTGTGTGTGTGTGTGTGTGTCTATGGTTGTCATTCAGAATGCTGACAGTCAAAAGTGCAGGATCAGAATATAAGGCAGGTCATAATATAGACAATTGAAAATGTTAACAGAGGTAAATGGGTTTCCATTAGGGCTGAGAGTGTGCTTATGTGAGTGATGGTGGGACAGGGTTAGAGTAAAGACTGTGTAATGGGAGAGCTTTAGTGTTGTGCATGTTTGTTGTTGCGTATGTTTGTGTCAGAGCTTGCTGTAGTGGTAGTGTTAAGGAAGGGGTTTTCTAAGGTAAGGTGTAGGATTCAGGTTAGGGACAGGGACAGTCCACCTTACTAATGAGTGCCAACCCTAACCCTATGCCTGCTCCTAACCCTAACCTTTACCTTACCTTAGTAAAACCCTTTCTGTAACACTAGCACTGTTCATCCAAACCACATCCTATGGCATTGCTGTGGTTTTACGGCTTTTTGTTTTGCTTTATTTTATTGTATTTTTAGTGTAAACTATGACAGAAATGTGTTTTTGTGATTAATTAAATGTGTGCTTGAGCATTTTTGTCCGTATATTTTGAGTTCTGCATTTTGAGGTGTCTACATTATTAACTGTCTATATGTTGGTGTCTGTATTTTTAAATATATTTGTGTGTGTGTGTGTGTGTGTGTGTGTGTGTGTGTGTGTGTGTGTGTGTGTGTGTGTGTGTGTGTGTGTGTGTGTGTGTGTGTGTGTGTGTGTGGGTATACGTCTATCTATATAGTATATATCTATTTATGTGTGTAGTGGGAAGAGAACTACATTGCAGAGAGCTTCTTAGTTCAAGTGCTGTTTATTTATAAAGAGGATTCCAAAATAAAGTTACTTTTTATTTTGAAAAAATGCTTCTGATTTAAGCTATGTCAGGTTGCAGTTTAAATCCATTCAAGCTCTGTCAAAAGAACATAGTAATTTCTTACAGTCTACAGTCTTGGTTCTCTAGCTCAGGCTAAGCTGACTTTTAACTCTAAGGCTCATCTGCAAACAGGTCTTTGGTTCTCCTCAATTATAGGCCCATCCTAAACAAGGATCCTGCCATTACTTTGAATAAATCTGCAGACAGGGTCCTGGTATCCCTTTGAGTACATCCGGAGGCAGGTTTCTGGTTCTCCAAAGCTTCTTCTGACCAAGGTTCCCCCAAGTGTCTCCCCTCTTGTTTACAAATCCCTCTCTATGAGAGGTAAATGTCTTTAATGTGGTGGGCTTTAGCTTTTTTTTTAACAACAGTATTTCAGGTGTTTCACATTCGCTAAGCAGTTACATTTTCTTATTACCATAATTTACTGATAATTTTATTTATTTATTTATTTATTTTATTTTACATTTGTTGACCGGGCTAGTCTAACTGGATATATGTCCATTTTCAGTAGAGGCCCGGGGATAAAAACTCCACAGTATTATGCAATGTTATACAAGTGTCAAAGATTACAAGGCATATACAATAGGAAAATACATCTTGAATGATTCTACATATAAAACCCTTATAGATATGTTTGTGCTACATAAAAAAACAAAAAAGGACTTGATATAAACATTTAGCCAATATTACATACAGGCAGATTGTCAGAGAGAGAATAAGGAAACATACACACTGGTTTCTGTTAAGCATTGTATATATAGAGTTGTGGGCGGTATATAGATATCAGAAGTGGCTAGCAGTTATTCAATTTTAGTATAACTGGAAAAGTAAAACATTTTTTTTTATTTCTCTATTGTTATATCATGTCCCTTAAAAATATATTAGAGAAATAATTCATCAGAAAGAGTGTTACAGGCATTTAAAGCTATTAAGGCTGGCGGAGACAGTATCAGTCAGGATTGGTACATGGGCACAGCCAAAGGGATTTTAGGATGATACATGCAACTATCTGTTTTTGCATGATAATATATAGAATATATACAGCACATTAGAACACTATTTCTGATCAAAGAAATTGCTGCTATGCTACCAAACTTCCTCTGGTTCTGTACTGACTGGCATGGTTTATGGGATTGAGATAACCCATCTGCATTTGTGAGTCTGATGCCAGGTCTACTAGTGACAAGCTCATGGCAATCAGACTCCACTGTGCTGATAGGGTACTGCTCATACAGTCAAGGGTTGTGATAGTGAGGAAAAGGGTGCATTCAGACAGCAATTGCAGGACCTACTAGATAAAGCAGGCCACCACAAATTAGTGTTGATAATAGGTGACCTGAATGCACATATTGGGTCAGACAGAACAGGATATGAGGACTTCCTGGGTCCACATGGGTGGGGCAACAGGGATAAAGAAGGAGAGGCCATTCTAGACTTCTGTCTGGCAAATGACTTGATGGTGACCAACAGACGGGTCAACAAGAGTGACAGTCACAAGGTCACATACAAGACTGGTCAGCATGCAACTTAAGTAGACTTCCTCCTGGTAAGGAATCAGGAGTAAGGTATAATCAGTGACTGCAAAGTCATCCCTAGTGAAACAGTCAGCCCACAGCATAAACCACTGGTTCCCATATCCAGCTGCAAGCAGTGATCAGAGGAGACTATATGGTCAACAGAGACCAGGCTGAAGAACTGGGGAGAAAGCACAACAGCTTAAGGAATTACTCAGGGTTCTTGAAGAAGAATGGCAGTGCCTTAAAACAGTGTGGGGGAGGACTAAAGAATAGACATGCAGCTGAGCTAGTTGTATATAAGGAAAGCTGGTGGGGAAATGCTGAAGTCCAGGAAGTCATCAAAAGAAAGAAGGAGTGGAGGAAAAGTGGGAGATAGAAAAGATGGACATGGCTAGGAAGGAATACTGGTTGGCTAAGAAAGAGTGTAAGAGAGGAGCTGCAATAGTAAAGAACAAGCTATTAGAGGCACCCTATCAGCTTCTGGAACGTGACTCAGTAGATGGCACAAATAAACTCTATCAGGTTGCAAGGCAAAGACAGAAAGATAAAGAAGGCAGTCATCAGATATCCTTCATAAGGAATGGTCACTAGTCCAGAAGACATCAAAGGCAGGTGGAAGGAATACTTCCAGCAGCTTTTGAATGCAGAAAACCCCACAGAAGCTGTATTGCCCCAGACACAATCTACTATGAATGAAAAGGAGGATCTTCCCATAGAAGAAATGACAACAGCACCAAGGAAAATGGTGTCGCGGAAAGCAGAAGGTTCAGGTGAGGTCACAGCAGGTATGATAAAGATGTTGGTTGAGATAAGGGCAAAATGGTTCCTGATGGTACTCACAGCAGTATAGGGAGAAAGGCATATCCCAGATGACTGGACAATAAGCATACTTGTGCCACAAGAACAAAGGGAACATGACATTGAATGCATTTATGAGTAACTATTCTACATAATATTATCTTTAATATTAACTATCAGTTGTATCTAAATTGTATAATGCATCTTGGAGCTTTTCTCCCCGGGCCTCCACTGAAAATGGGTCAATTCGGCCCAGTGGACTTCCCCGTTAATCAAACTGCAAATAAATAAATAAATAAATAAACACTCACAACTGGGAGCAGTATAGACATATCAAACTCCTATCAAATTGCATGAAATTTCTGGACAGGGTGATTGATAAATGAATATGCAAAGCAGTAGAAAGTAAAATGGGAGATGAGCAGCTCGGATTCAGGATAGGATGAAACACAACTGACCCAACCTTTGCAGTGAGACAGCTGCATGAGAAGAAGCTCGAGATGAGAAAAGATTCCAGCTGGGCATTCTGGGCCCCTACAAAGATGATTTGGGCCATATCTCTCAACCTCTTACTACAAGAAATCTTGACAAAGTCTGACATAATTGGGGGGAGGGGGCAACAGCCCAAAAATAGGGACAGGTTTTAAATAGTGCTCTTATAAAGTAGAAAGTTAATAGAATAACAAGATTTGTGTTAGCATCCATTTCTGAAAGGTATGAAGTCTGAAACTCAAATGTATGTCATTGTTAGTGACATCCGTCCTCAGATCATCCCAGTCATTTGCCAGAAAACCACACATTTTATGAGTAAGAGATCAAAAATATGAGGCAAAAATCTGGACATTCTAGAAAATCTGGACAATTGAGAGGTATGATTTGGGCAGTCCTGCAGTGGTTTGAACTCTCAAAAGCATTGGTAGAATTAGTGCAGTCTATGTGCAAGGACTCACTGACTCAAGTATTTCTCAAGAGGGGCTCCCAGTTGGAGCGGGTGTGCACCAGGGTTCAGCTCTGAGCCAACTGCTGTGATGGACCACTTTGGCAAACAGATCAGAGGGGATGGTGATGGACTACATTAGCAGACAGGTCAGAGGGGACAGATCAATGAAGCTGCTGTGTGCAGATGATGTGATATTACAGGCAGACTATGAGCAAGAATGTTAACAGAGGATAGGGAAATGGAATGCAAAACTTGAGATGAAACTGAGTAAAGATAAAACAGTTGTAATAGCAGGAAAAATGGGCAAAATCAGAAGAAGATGATAATTGTGACAGAAGGGAAAAAGGGAACAGATTAATGGCTTCAAGTATCCAAAAGGGGTAGTTGAATAGAAGGGAAGTCTGAATGAGGAGGTCAAAGCTAGAACTGGGAGATGCAGCCAACTAGCACAAAGTGTCATGAGTAGTGTGTGACAGAGGAATGACATAGACGCTGAAGAGTAAGGTGTACAAAACAGTGGTGTGACCAGTACTACTGTATGGTACAGAAACATGGGCAGTAAAAGCAGAGCTGTTGAGGAAGGTAGAGGTGATGGAGATGGAGTGCCTGAGATGACTGGATGGGGTGTAGGATGCACACTGTGGGATAGACAAAGGAATGAGGACATAACAGCAGCTCCAATTCTAGAAAAGGTCAAAGAGACTAAATCATCATGGTTCAAGCAGTTTAGTCAAGCTTTCCCATAAAATGACTTTTTTTACATTTGTTAACAAGGTAAGCGCACTGAAAAGAAAAAAGTGCCGGATTTTCTCAAGCAAACCAGCAGCACTATCTGGTTAAGTGATTTGCTCAAGGTCAGCAAATGGAGGTAATAGGAATCAAACCCTGTACCTTGGTTGAAGTAAACAGCTCACAACTTCAAGCCCTTGTACTAACTATACCAGGAGTTACCCAAAAATGTATGTGCCAGTGTAAAGTTTTGTTCTCCACATGCAGAGCATGCAGAAACACTGACAGAAACGCAGCTAAAGGTCTTGATAACACTTTATGTGGAAAACAAATAACCTCTGGATTAAAAAAAGAATTACTATTTCATATACATGGTGTTAAGTCTTTGCTTCCTAATTACATTTCTGAGTGAGGTAACAACCCACCAATCTACCTTACCTGTCTTCTTAGTGCTTTTCTGAAAGAAAAAATAGAAACGTGAAGCTTTAGGTGGCCTAACCAGAGGGAAAACAGTACAATTATTTTTTGCAGTATTAAATCATGGCTAGAAAGAAAAACCTATGCTGTTTTGGAACTGAGAGTGTGCTGTCGTGTACCTCTTTCTCAAGTAGTTTCAGTGATGACTTAGGTGCCAAACCCCATTTACTGCACAGAAAGTCAAAAGAAGCCATCACTGTCTGGCCTTGCACATACTGGATAATGTCCAAAAGCCGAATAGTGCGCATGTCCTCCCATTCCTTCTTTAACAACCCATAGTGGTAATGCTGTACCCCCTGTGCACCTTGGTGAGGTAAATGTACTTTATACAGAGCCCTAAAGTTTGCTGCCATCTAGTGCCACAATGCTAAGTGAGAAAGGAGGGATTTCATGTTTCTTTTACATACAGAAAACCTGAACCCACTTCTCCAAGCTCAAGGGTGCTCTTAGTTGTACCCAAATAACTAATGAAGTCAAAAGGAAAGTGAGAAAAGTCCCGGTTTAGGGATTCCAAGCCATAGCTTTGAAGTGTAAGTGGTACAGAGCACTTAACCCGTAATCGCCCACTATTCCATATGAACTAAAGAGCCATAGCTTTGAAGTGTAGGTGGTACACAGCACTTAACCCGTAATCGCCCACTATTCCATTTAAACTAAAGAGCCACAGCTTTGAAGTGTAGGTGGTACAGAGCACTTAACCCGTAATCGCCCACTATTCCATTTGAACTAAAGAGCCATAGCTTTGAAGTGTAAGTGGTACAGAGCACTTAACCCGTAATCGCCCACTATTCCATTTGAACTAAAGAGCCATAGCTTTGAAGTGTAGGTGGTACAGAGCACTTAACCCGTAATCGCCCACTATTCCATATGAACTAAAGAGCCATAGCTTTGAAATGTAGGTGGTACAGAGCACTTAACCCATAATCGCCCACTATTCCATATGAACTAAAGAGCCACAGCTTTGAAGTGTAGGTGGTACAGAGTACTTAACCCGTAATCGCCCACTATTCCATATGAACTAAAGAGCCATAGCTTTCAAGTGTAGGTGGTACACAGCACTTACCCTTAATCGTCCACTATTCCATATGAACTAAAGAGCTATAGCTTTGAAGTGTAGGTGGTACAGAGCACTTAACCCGTAATCGCCCACTATTCCATATGAACTAAAGAGCCATAGCTTTGAAGTGTAGGTGGTACACAGCACTTAACCCGTAATCGCCCACTATTCCATATGAACTAAAGAGCCATAGCTTTGAAGTGTAGGTGGTACAGAGCACTTAACCCGTAATCACCCACTATTCCATATGAACTAAAGAGCCATAGCTTTGAAGTGTAGGTGGTACAGAGCACTTAACCCGTAATCGCCCACTATTCCATATGAACTAAAGAGCCATAGCTTTGAAGTGTAGGTGGTACACAGCACTTAACCCGTAATCGCCCACTATTCCATATGAACTAAAGAGCCATAGCTTTGAAGTGTAGGTGGTACAGAGCACTTAACCCGTAATCGCCCACTATTCCATATGAACTAAAGAGCCACAGCTTTGAAGTGTAGGTGGTACAGAGCACTTAACCCGTAATCGCCCACTATTCCATATGAACTAAAGAGCCACAGCTTTGAAGTGTAGGTGGTACAGAGCACTTAACCTGTAATCGCCCACTATTCCATTTGAACTAAAGAGCCATAGCTTTGAAGTGTAGGTGGTACAGAGCACTTAACCCGTAATCGCCCACTATTCCATATGAACTAAAGAGCCATAGCTTTGAAGTGTAAGTGGTACAGAGCACTTAACCCGTAATCGCCCACTATTCCATATGAACTAAAGAGCCACAGCTTTGAAGTGTAGGTGGTACAGAGCACTTAACCCGTAATCTCCCACTATTCCATATGAACTAAAGAGCCATAGCTTTGAAGTGTAGGTGGTACAGAGCACTTAACCCGTAATCGCCCACTATTCCATATGAACTAAAGAGCCATAGCTTTGAAGTGTAGGTGGTACAGAGCACTTAACCTGTAATCGCCCACTATTCCATATGAACTAAAGAGCCATAGCTTTGAAGTGTAGGCGGTACAGAGCACTTAACCCGTAATTGTCCACTATTCCATATGAACTAAAGTACCGCCTTGGAGGTTCTATTTAAACTTTTAGTAGAACAGGAATGCACCTGAACATTTATTTATTTTGTTTGTTTACCGGGTGATGTCTGAATGGGCATGAGTCCCATTTTCAGCGGAGGCCCGGGGAGAAAAGCCCCTGACATACAGCAGAGGAAAATTAACAATCCACACAACGATAGCAATATTAAAAATATATACAATGTATATACAGCCTAGTACTGTGATTAAAGCTAGGGGTTGGGAGGGTGACCTAATGGTTAAGGTGTTTGCCTTACAAACACAAGGTACAGGGTTTGAGTCTCACAGGGGATAAATGGGTAGGCTTAAAATGGCTCACAGGGGTAGTTAGCGTAGTACTAATCTATGAACCTATAAATAACAATATTAATAAAAATTATTAAGTATGAGATGTATTAACAGCGAATATAATAACAGTCTGATTAGAAATACAGTTTACAAAACAGTAGTATGATCATGTTGTCATATTTTATGTGAGCAGAGACAGTACTGGTTTCGATGCATGAATATTTGATTGCATAGGATGTAATCAGTTTAGTTGTTTATTTGACAGAGTACATATAGAAAAGTAGAGAGCATAGCAATATTTGGATTATAGCAATACATCCTGTAATAGACAAATGGAGCCTCTTCCGTCTGGGTATTCATAAGTGTGCATGGGACCAGACTGGGTTCTAGCATCTACTTGAGTTGCTGGATTTAATTTTAGTACTTATGCCAGGCATAACAGCAGTTTTGTGGTCCACACAAAAGGAAGACCCTTACAAAGGCTTTCAGAGGCAGAGGTGTGGGCTTCACAGAGTAAATCTCAGATTTGCCGTGGTTTAAATTAAGGCTAGGTAGGGGAGTGAACTGCTGTAATGACCTAAAACTTCACTGGATGCCTAAATTCACCTCTTGAGCTTTGGTCTCAAGGTGAATTTTTCAGCATACATGTCTTGAACATATAATAACAGGAACATATAATAATGGGTACATATAATATGCCAAATATAATCAGGCTACAGTCATAATCCTTTACGTAATACATGCTCCATCCCTTTGACAGTATTTTGGATGTTAAGTGACCTATTCAGAGGTTTAATGGTCATTAGGGCTATGGATAAGCAGTCACCCCGGCCTTGCTCCGTTGTAAAGACTAGGGTAGGGCAATAGTGTAGAATTATCATCAGCAGTTGGCACACAACACTCAACAAGATTCAGTGTAGAATTTATAACCAACCAAAGATACTACCAATAAACAGAACTAATGATTTTGTTTTTGAGATATACCATTACAGTCCCTTCTGGATCCTGTTCTTATTTCAGTTCCTGAATCTAAAGCCTGAGAGTATGTAAATAGCCTGATCTCCCTTGCCCTAACCCACCCTGCAACACCATTATCGGTGAGGAAACAGTGTGCTTAAGGTGGCCTGCAAGGATGTTAACATATAATTTATCATCTGCAACAGTGATTAGAATAGGGTAGCACTACACCTTGAGCTGATCCTTCCTTTACTTGGGTAAAGAGAAAAGTACTAACAATCGAGAAGATGGAATTGTCCCCTTATCTGATCTGTAGGGCTTTGTTCTCTAATAACGTCATACAAGTCAGTATTCAGACTGTCTAGGCTTGGCCTCCTTCCTTCTGCAGTGTTCTTGATCACTGCATTAACCTGCTCCATAATAATTCCCTCCCCTGGCGTGCTGAAACTGAGCTAGGTTAGATCGCATTAAAACTCTTGAACTCATTCCTCCCAGTTTAAAGGGTTCCATGCCAGCTGGGCATACCGAGTTTGACAACAGTGCACAAATGATTTATTGATCTCATGTGGCTTGGTTGCCAGTGACAAGAAAGAACCATTGCATTTCTGTGTGAATGAAGGTGTACGCCACCACCCGCTTTTTATTTGCCATGTAAAGATAGTGCCTTTCCCAGCTTTTTCCCAGGGCCCATGCATTGGTCCCTAATCTCTGTAAACGACTTTACACCTGGAACTACTTAAAATGGTCATGCATATATGCAGGTGTTTTATACTTACCCAGACAGCTCTTGCCCTTAAGCCTATTGGATTTACAAATAAAGAGAGAATCACCTAACTCCTCCCACAGTGGGGAATTAGCAGATCCATTTTACTCACATAGTCAGTTTTTTCTGTCTATATAGACTTAGAAACTTCAGCTTAAGAGACCCACAATATTTCGGGTGAGAATTTGCCCAGTAGGCTATGATTAAGGTAATCTTGCAGACCTGCCTTAATCCTCTCAATCAAATCTAAAAAATAGAGATAATCCAGAAGGCTCGTGTCAAGTCTGGTATCCCACCTGTGACCCAGAGGAAAACAGGACTCACAAGAAACAGGGTACAAAGGATGAGTCCAGATGAAATCACTGGAGCTAGCTGATCTAGGAGTCAGTCTCTCTGATGCTCTTCCTGTTGGAGGAATAAAGACACCTTGTTCAAGTTTCCAGTAGTTTATTCAGGTCAGTAGGTAGATGGATGAGTATTCCTGTTCTAAACCATTAGAGCAAGAATACTTATCCATCTAGCTACTTAACTGGATAAACTACTCGCAATTTCAAAAGGTGTTTTTATTCCCCCCAGAGGAAGGGTATCAAAAACGGAGAGAGAGTCTCCTAGATCTGCTAGTTAAAGTGATTTCATCTGGACTAATCCTTTGTACTCTGTTTCAATCAACTCTAGGTTTTTAACAACTAATACACCTTCTTGGTTTGCCACTGTTTGGAGGAAGGACTTAAATACTAACAGTGAGGTGATCCATTCTTGGAACACATTATTTGTGCATCCTAGATAAACTGCAAAACCTCCTTTAGCCTCAATTAATTAGTGCTGACCCCCACCGGAATGGTAAAAGTGAAGACATCTTCAGTGAGGTAGAATGCTCTCCACAGACCAACCAATCCCTGATCATTCATATGCTCAAGGAGTATCTCCCATTGGGGTATCAAAACAGGCCCACAAAGCCTTTCTATCTCCCACTGCCAGCTGCTCACAGATTTTTGCAAGCTAATGCTTCCATCTTTGAGACGGCCACCCCTGCCTTAGCTGAACAGCATAGATTATAGAAGCAGAAATATCACTGAAGTCACCACTGTACTTTAACTATGTCTACATGAGATTTTGTTTATTCTTAGAAACACAAGCAACATTTTCCCTATTTTTTTAATCAGCATTTTGACATCTTATGAAGGGGTCAACCCTTCTAACTTTTACAGAAACACACTTTAACATTTAATGGATCTAAAGAGAAACAACAATAAGTGTTGTTGGAAACACTGCTGTGTGGGCTAGGTTATGGAGCAACTGACAGCCTGTGAAAATCTCAAAGGTGCAACATTCGGACAATAGAGAGTACCATCCCTGCACACCATCTTATCAAGCCTTTAGTAAAGATATTCTCTTATAGATGGAGCTCTATGCATTACCTGAAATAAAAAAAATTCAAACGTGCAAGTGCTGACCCTTTAGAGGTGTACTTTTAGCTCCTTTCTTTGTTTTCCAGTTCTCCAAAAACATTTCATCTCCTGTAGAATTCCCAGCCACAGAAGCCTCGGCAGCATCTGGGTAGTCTTTGTAAATGAAACCTCCATCTCCTTGGATATATCTGTGGATAATAGCAGCTCAAATGTTGTTATGGGAATGGATATTTTCTCTGAATATTATGTTAGCAGAGGTATTTCTAGATTATTCAGTTAGACTCACAGGAAGATCTTTTTGGACACCGTTCTGTAAATGCCCACAGGTTAGTTGAGACTTCATTAGAATGGAAATGGTGACATATATCCGTGACTTCACTTTTGTAGTCCACTGAGGAAAACTCTGCAATGAGTAACTCAGATCACATTGCAACATGATACACATCATCAGGGAGTCACTGTCGACTCTCTCCAGTACATTCCATTTAGGAATGGTACAATTGCTTCAGGAGGCATGCAAACATAATTCTTTCCTTGGGATTTAATGAACAAGTCAGGTGGGTACTTAAAAGCAATGTGCAGTTTGTTCCTGTAACCAAAATCTTATAGAAGTGAAAGCCTTTCCTTTCTGGGAAGTCTTTGGGAGGAAATCCTGGCACTAATGGAGCATTGCCCCTTGTAAAATAATTTCTCTCTCTGCCCAGCAGAATATTCTAAGAACAAATTGCCATGGTAGAGTCCATTTTTGTGCCTGTCTTCTCAAGCCATGAAGAACGTGCTCAACTGCTGTGGGCCAGGATGTGGTAAGATCTAGGGATTTGGAAGGTGTCCAGACAAACAGAGACATCTCCCCTTTCCAGTTCCGCTTGGTGACCCACCAGCTATAAACTGTCCTATCCTTGACATTTTTTGAGGGTCCCACTTCTGTCTCTGGTCTGTTGCACATCACTGTCCCTACACCCAACTCTGTAGTACGCTCATGTGACATGCAAATTTGAGTTTTCACAGCACTCCCCATAGATACCATCCAAGGAGCACATTCTTCTGTTACTTGTTTAAGAAGACTGTTCGCTCATTTAAGAGTGGACATTTTGTCCAATACTTTGCTAATATGGAGGGTAGTTTATTTAATTTTTCATTGGTGTCTGTAGATTCTTATTGCCCCACCACTCCATTGAAATGCTCAGGGCTTGTTGCCCTGCTTTGCCCCACCATCTCTTACATTAACAGAACAAGGAAAGCAACCATGTAAAATGTTTGTCAGCTGGATATGAACAACAGAAGCTTTTTATGTGTTGGAGTTTCAATGATTTCACTCATTTAATGGTTTGGACAGTACATCTTTTTACCATTTCCCTAACATCCCCCACCCAACCCCATACAACCTCAGTCTGTACTATCTGACGTCCACATTTGCCCATCCCTGAGTTCCCCAAATGTTCCTTTCTAGTTATCCTAAACATGACTCTTTGCCAGGTGGCCTCCTAAATATTCGGGAAGTTGGCATCAATGATACTCATTGCTAAGCTCAGGGAGTGAGGGATCTGATGGGGGTCAGTGAAGATGAAGCCAAGGAGTCACTATAGTCATGGTGGCTGATCAGTTATTCTAGCTGTGGTGGTAGCTAGCGCAATGATGTTAGGATGTTGCAGCTACTCCTGGAGTTAAACCTGAGATGTCTGGTGAGGCACCTAGACTCCACTAGAGGTCATCCAGGCATTGGGATTTTCTCTCACACTCCTCCCTCTGGGATAGGAGAGCTGGTCATTGGCTGATTCATTCTACCCCCCCAGGCCAGCCCTATTGGTAGCACAAGTCTATTCTTGATCTTGGGTTGCCAACAGCATAGATGGGTACTGCCTTTGAATGATTGGGCCAATGAACGAATACAGTTTGGAAAATTATATAAAACTGTGCATGAAGCTTTGTGGGAAGGATCCATAATCTTGTATTCTAGCTCTGCTCTGTAGTCTAGTAAGTTTAAAGTGAGTAAGTTACTGGGACGAGGGGGGTAGAAATGTTCAATGGTATTATATGGTCAGATGTTCTTTTTAGCGTGTCTTTAAAAGAGATGGAGTTTGAAGTGGACCTTAGATAAAGAAGAATTTTTCAGGCTTTAGATGTCATAATGGAGGAATGTGAGTTACAGTACGTTCTTAGATGGAAATGAGGTTGTGAGGTATTTGCTAACTGGCAGATTCATGATGGACAGCACCATTGATTAAGTGAGTGATGACTATGTATCTGGTTGTTGCAAGATGCAATAGGTTGCAGTAAGTGCTGAGTGCAGAAGTGGCCAGAAACAAACTGCAAAGTTCTGTGATATGCCATCTCATCTATTAATGGCAAGTGTATGTTAGTGAAGATGCAAAAAAGTCAAAAATATTAACAATATTAAAAAATAGCAGTAGTGAGCGTGGTTTCTGCTGTTAGAAAATGTCTGTTTGACAGCGTCTACTTTGCAGATAAATTTCCAGACCTATGTATCAACGTGGTGGACATGTGTTAGTTGGGGTTAAGGTGAACAACTAGAAGTTTGGAAAGCAGAACCTGTTCTATCCAGGTGTGGTTGGCACCATGAATGTAGAACCAGATGTATCCATCACGATAAATGAAGAATCTGTCCCAGTTGGGTGGGCTATCAACAAAAGTACAGAAGTTGTTCTTGTTAGTTCGGGCTATCATCATAAATATAAAACCTGTTCTTGTTGGATGGAGTTATATTGATAAATATACAACCTGTTCTAGTTGGGCGGGGCTATGATCATAATTATAGTATCTGTTCCAAATGGGTGTGACATGCATCCCCAATACATAAATGGGGCTAGCTTCATAAATGTAGAAGCTGTCCTAGTCATGTGGGACTATAATCATAAATATACAACCTGTTCCAGTTGGGCCTGGCTACCATCTAAATGCAGAACTGATTTTAGTTGAGTGGGGCTATCATTATAAATATATAACTTGTTCAAGTTGTGTGGGGCTATCATTATAAATGTTTTGTTTCTCTTTTATGTTTACATTCAGGACAAAATCACTAATTTACTGTTGTATGGAAGAGAATGCATTTTCAAGTGAGAATTTTATGGTTGTTGAATGAAAAACAGATGGTAGTATTATCTGTGTATTATATAATTTTGGCTGCTTTACAGTCTATAAGCATGTCATTGACAAATATGGTAAACAACAGAGAATGCAGAACAGAACCTTGGAGTCCATAGCAGCATTTGGGAGGATGTCTGTTTTGACCATCTAGCTAACTGGATGCATTGATTGAGGGAGCTTTTAAACCAGTATTGTGTCATACTTGTGAGGTTTACACAAGAAGGTGTTCTTATGAGGAGTTTATGGTTGTTCATATATGGCATTGACGGGGCAGTTATTTAGGTGTTACCAAACGTGATTTTTTTTAAGTTAAGAAAAACTGTTTCAGTTCCACATTCCAGGCAAAAACATGCTAGTAGTCAGACATTGAGTAAGCAACTACTGTAGTTACTAAACTTTTTAAGGGTTTTCATTTGTGGAAGTACTGGACCAGGTTGTCATTGACGGGAATGAATGATGGACTTCTTTATGAGGGAGTATTATATACTGAGAGTTTCCAGGACCCGTGTAAGTCACTGTTACTGACAGATGTATTATTAAGATGGAGACTGGGTAGGCGATGGTATCTGCATTTATTTTATGGTAGTTAGGAGCTAGACATATTTCCTGAGGCACATAAGGAAACTTTAAATTTCATTTGCATTTTACAGATTGTAGCACTGGGTACATCAACCTAATGCTGGACTTTGTCTATGAAAATTATGTTGGGATTATTACTATGGTTGATATTTCACAACTTCTGGCATAAGAAGTGATTGTCGGAAGTGTCTGTTTGTTTGTATGAAGCAGTCTGTGGATAAAAGCAAAGGACAGTTGCAATGTCCACAACAAATCAGTCATTGCTGTTGCTAGGTGGGAGTGTGGGACAGTGTAGTGTCTGACCTACGCATTGAACTACATTACTGTGATAATTTTTCTTTTCACTTTCATCACAACCTAACATCAGAGGGTTAAACAGAAGATAGCTATCTTTTGGATGGAGTAAGAGAGGTAGATTTTGTGAAAAGACAGTGTATGTGAAACCATAGGGCAATTATGTGAGATGGCTATTTTATGGACAATGTACATGTCTATGAATAACAAGTTGAAATTCATAACAGGTCACAATGCCTTAATTAATTAATGGAAATAAGTTCAAAGTAAGAGGCATTTATGGTTGCAACACAGAGAAAATTATATATTGCTTAAAATGTCCATGCAAAAAAAATTATGTTGGAGAAAGTAAAAGGCAGTTTTCATGCAGACTCAAAGAACACATAAGAGATATAAGAAAAAGTAAATCAACTAGTCCAGTGGCAGTTCATTTTAAAGAATTTCATAGCAGTAACCCAGAGAGGTTACAAGCAACTATTTTGGAAAAAGTAGAAACTAATGAATTAATGGTAGAGCAACATATAAAAAATGTATTAAGAAAAAAAGAAATATGAGGGTTGGTAGGGTGGCCTAATGGTTAAGGTGTTTACCTTACAAACGCAAGATGTAGGGTTTGAGTCTTGCAAAGGATAATTGGCTAGGCTTGCAAGGGCAGTTAGCTTAGTACTAATCTATTAACCATTAATTTTAAAGTTTGATACTATGTGCCCTAGAGGCTTAAATCAAGAATGCACTTGGAAGTGTTTGGTATAATGGAATTTTAGTAATTGTTAATTGATTAATTGGTTTTATTAATGAAGTAATCCATTTAATGCAAAAAGTATAAAAAGCTGTGTTTTTACTTATGTGATTGTACTCTGTTAAAGGCTGTTTACAGCCGAGGCGCTAGAGAGAGATTTAACATGTATTTTTAATAAAAAAGGAACTATTTTTCTCACTGGTCGGTTCTGTGTGGTATTCGTTCAACTGTGAGCTGTTTACGTTGTGGTCTATAGAGGTCACAATGCCCTTCACTTTCTCCGCAATCAAACACCAGAAGTGCACAGCAAGTGACTGCCTTGCTTTTGGGGACAAGCTGTGTGTAAAAGTAGAGGACAGTGACAACTCATGCAAAACAATCATTGATCTGGCTAGTTTGTGGGAGACGGCGATGTGTAGATGTCAAAAAGGACTAGGTTAATTTCATTTTATTCACAATCAAATGATAGAGGTATATACATAAGGTGAATTTGTATGGAATGGGGGTAATGAGAGATGCTGCATGTAAAAACACAGGGTTGTTAGATGATCGCTACCACATAAAAATGATATGGTTTGTTGGGGGCAGTGTATGTGTCTAATAGCAGCATGTTAAAATATGTTACTGTGGCATTTTTGTTTTTAATTTTCTTCTCAATAAAATATCAGAAGCATACCTCTCAACCTCTTAGTACAACATGACAAGAGACATGGAAGAGCTCTCTGATCATGTAGCCCAGGCTGGTATGACCTACATGAAAAGAGACATAGAAGAGCTCTCTGATCATGTAGCTCAGGCTGGTATGACCCTGACCCTGAGTAGCATCCTGCCCTCACCCAGAATGATACTTCAGTATAAAGAAAAAATGATCAATTTCAACAATTAGCTAAGCTTCTGGTGTCATTCAAAGGGGATCCAGTGTCTGTCAGCCTGAGACGACATGCTCGACAAGCTGCGTTGCTTCGCAAGAGATAGCTTGCACCTGTCACCCCTAGGCTTTCAAATACTGGCCAAGGCTCTTGCTGCCCCCATAGTGCCTTTTTTAGGCAAGGCTCAAAAGTCAAACCCACCTCCGTAAACAGGACAATTAACAAAAAACTGAGGGTTATGCTACTCAACGCCAGGAGTTTAAATCTCAAAATGCACACGCTCGAAGCACTCCTCTGTATGGAGAACGTTGACATCTGTGCAGTAACTGAAACCTGGTTCAAGGCTCCAGAGACCACCCCCAGCACTACCAGGCTACAACTCATACCACACGTTTTGGCCACAGAACACAGACTGAAACACAAAAGGAGGGGGTGTATCCATATTCATCAAGGATACCTACACCTCCAGGTTAGTGGCGCAGCATGATACCTCTGAGATCATCCATGTGCAACTAACATCGGGCAAATCTGCAATGCAAATTGTGGCCTGCTACAGATCACCCTCCATGACCCAGGACCACCACTCCACCTTTCTGGAGACACTGGAAAACATGAAGGTCCTACCAAACACCCTGATATTGGGCGATTTCAATTACCCTACCATTCACTGGGAAAACTACTCACGTACAATTTCCCAGGCCCAGCGCTTCCTCGAATTCATCAACTCAAATGCCCTGGATCAGCTGGTAAACTCCTCTACCAGAGGTTAAAACATATTGGACCTGGTCATCACCAATATGGGCAACAGGTGTTCCACACCGGAAGTCAACCCGTCAATGTTTAGATCAGACCATAAACTACTCACTCTGGATGGCCACACCCCGCCACCACCCCCAACTAAGGAAACCACAGTAAAAAAAATTTCTAAAGCAAACTTCCCCTTACTTAAGACAGAGGTGGAAAGTTTCACAGCCCCCGCGCTAAAGGATAATGCTGCCCAAGATGCAGAAACCTTTACAAATGCACTCTATGAGCACCTACAAGGATGCATGGATCATGCCATCCCTAGCAAAACCAAGACTCACTCCTCTAAGAGAAGGAAACCAGTTTGGTGGACCCCTGCAATAAACAGGCTATACAATAGAAGGAGGAAACTAGTTCAGAAAAAAAGCAAATGCCAAGAAGGAAAGACATCCCTGATCAGTATCAGTAAGAAACTGAGGTCCCTCATGAAATCATCCAAGGCTAACTTCGAAAGAAAAATAGCCAAGGATTCAAAAGATAAACACAAAGCCTTCTTTAGCTGTGTTAAGAATCTAAGTGGCAACTCGCAGATATGCACTGAACTAGTGCAAAATATCACAAAATATACTGAACCTACTGATATTGCCAACATCCTGGCAGATAGATTCACTGCAAACTTCACCCCCTCTCACCTCCAAAAGGGCCCACAGCAATACCAGAAAAGTGTAGTGTCTCAAAAATCACAGACGTACAGGTGAAAACAGCCCTTTCAAAAGCCAAAAACACAGCGTCAATGGGACCAGATGGTGTCCCAGGCTGCGTCTTGCACGAACTACACAGCGAACTAACCCCCCACCTAAACACGCTGTTCAACCTCAGCCTCTCCGCAGGCTACATGCCATAGAATGGCACACAGCTATGGTTATTCCTCTCCACAAAGGAGGGGCCACAACTGACTCTGGTAATTATCGCCCCATAAGCCTGACTAGCCTGGTCTGCAAGACTATGGAGCACATCATCATGGAACTCATTAACAAAGACATTGGGAACCTCCAAACATTTGACCCGACCCAGTACGGCTTTGTTAAGGTTAGAGCATGCCTACTAAACTTGGTTGACTTCTTCAAGACAGTCACCAAGGCCATAGATGAGGGAAAGGTGGTTCACACAGCTTACCTTGACCTCACCAAGGCTTTCGACACCATTCCTCACTCGGGTATTACAGAAAAACTCACCAGCCTGAACATAAACCCCTACGTCACGAGATGGGTTGCCAACTGGCTTACAGACAGAATTCACACAGTAAGAATAACAGGCTCCAGGTCCGACTCTAAACCAGTCACAAGTGGTGTCCCGCAAGGCTCGGTCCTGGGACCCCTATTGTTTGGCATATACTTCTCAGAAGTACAGGCAAATACAGGAGGACTATGGCTAACCAAGTTCACCGATGACTGCAAACTGGGAGCCATAATTGACTCTCCGGCTGACACGTACATCCTCCAAAAGGGCTTTACTGAGACAGACACCTGGTGTCAAAGTCAGGGCCTGAAGCTAAATGCCAAAAAATGCATAGTCATCCTGTTTGGGAAAAACAAAACACCCACGAATTACCACATAGGTGGCAGCCCCCTTAATACAGAAGAGGTAATAAAAGATCTGGGGACCCAGGTAGATAGTAATCTCTCCTCTGACAATCATATTGCCAAAGTAGTTAGGAAATCCTTCTATGTGGCTCATCTAATTACTAAAGGGTTCGTATCTAGAAATAAAGAGGTTATAGTGCCCCTCTCTTCGTCACTCATTTGACCCATCATAGAGTACAATGCCCCATTTGGGATGTACCTCACAAGACACTTCCAACAGCTGGAAAGACCACAAAAGTACCTCACCAAGAGGATTACTGGTCTCAAACATATGTCCTATGCAGCCCGACTGAAAAAAACACTGGCTGTACTCAGTGGCATATCGCTTACTCAGAGGTGATCTCTGCCTGACTTACAAAGCCATGTCCAAATCAGAACTGATGGACATGCTCCGCCTAAAGAAATCCAAGTCACTGCGAGCCAGGCGCTCTAGTGAGCTAAACCTCACCACAACAATAAATAGAACATGCTGGAGGGATAGATTCCTGTCACAGAGACTCCCCATGCTTTGGAACAAAATTCCAAATTACATCAGGCAGAGCCCCTCACTAACACTCTTCAAGAGAAACCTTGACGAGTGGATGGGTAACAGAAAATTCACCCCTGGGATCACTTCATTGCCTTTGCTCGACAGAGGATCAGTTAATTAATCAATGGGGTGGCAAAAGCTGACACACTCTGGCTAGGTTTATAAATGCCCTCGGGCAGATAGCCTAGTACCTACCTATGAACCTATGAACAAGTAATCTGGACAAAGTCTAAAATTATGGCCCAAAAATAGGGACAGATTTTAAAAATTTCTCCTATAAACTTAGAAAGTTGTTAGAATAATAGGATTTGTGTTAGCATGCATTTTTATGAAGGATCTGAAGTCTGAAACTTAAATGTATAACACTTTTTAGTGATTTTAGTCCTCTGTGATTTACCAGAAAATCACAAATTTTATTTGGGACAGACCAAAATATGAGGCAAAAAATCTGGACATTCTACAAAAATCTGAACAGCTGAGATCTGTAATCAGAAGGTTAGACAATGTGAGCATTTTCTTTGAGCACAAATGATGAATGAAAGCAAATGGCAGTTACAGGATCACTTCTGAATGATTATTAATATGATTTGTGTTGGGGAAAGTATATGTCATATTGATGTAATTCCTTCACAGGATTTTTTGTCAAGAACTGTTTTTAGGAAACTGACATATGACCTCTTGTATTAAGCTAGCAAATCCAACATGTCAGAGGACTTTGATTGTTGCAGTTTGGACTTATGCTTTTTTCCACCTGGGGATTATCTGACCTCTCCACAAAAGGCTGGTTAAATTAATGATAAGACTTTGTGTGTACTAAGGTCTCATTATGTCAGAAGTGAAAATCCTATATATTTCATGAGAAAAAATATATATTTTCATTGTAACATGAAGTGGCTACAATGCCATGTTTTCATGCAACTAAAGCAGTGGTGTCAACTTCAAAGGTGCACTGCACTGGAAGTTCTAGGACTAGAGTTGCAGTCTTAGATATGTTTATAGCAATGTGCACTGTTGTTATTACCTAAATGTTCTGTAATGAAATCTCAAATGGGAACAGAGAAACAGACATCCAAAGACAGGTCCCAATGGCTTTAGTTCATGTACCTTTGCTACTATAGTCTGACATTTTGCATTATACTTGGTTTTCATTGTCAGTGCTGTAGTGAACTTTTGCTTAATATGTGGAGTACAATAATTACCTAAAATATTTCCTTACTGAGTTGTTATTACCTCAGAACTAAAAAGTCTATTTACATTCTCCTGAATATGGAAGTTTTTTGTCACTGGACTTATAACCCTCACCCTGTTATAGACTTATACAGTAAACTGCATTATAAGAAGATGAAATTGGGTTGTTTGCCTTTATATCTATATCAACCATATATGAGGACTTTGTATGTGAGGGTCAAGATATATTTTATTTTGGAGATATTTGCCATAATACTTTGTACAACTACAAAGAAATGGTCATTTACTTCCACCAGTAATCTTATATTGCCATTTTGGTGCTCTTGTTTTGTCATTTGTTTCACAAAAATGTTTATTTTGCATTTTTAAGATGACAAACAGTATTATCTACATCATATTACTGGTGTGTTTTATGAAAGAATGGAAAAATAATATTCCTTTGTAGGGAAAACCAATACTTCCTGTTATTTGTATGTTATAGCAACATATGCATATTTGATATACTCTGAGAGGCATGACCATATTTGAGATTTTGTTGTCTATGTCCCCTAAAATCTATTAGGCTATGTAAAACAAAATGAAAGTGGGATCATCACTGGGTCTGAGCCTTAAAAATCTGTAAGAATAACTTGAATTAGTAGAGAAATATTTGCATTTGAATTTAGGGTGGAATTCAGGCGAGAATGCCTGTCATTGTAAATTGAAAAAGTGCAACATTTAAAATAAAAACACTTGGGTCAAAACAAATGTGTAGTTTTCAGTTATATTCAGAATAAAACAAAAAGTAAATAAATAAATCAAAAACATAAATAGATATTGTTTTTTATTTATTTTATTTTATTTAAGTTTGATGACTGGGGAAATCAACTGGGACAAGAGGAGTCTATTTTCAGTGGAGGCCCGGGGACAAAAGTTCCACAATAATTGCAAGTTACATTTCACAAAAGGACATAGTTCATACAGCTAATTAAACATTTACATAAAATTTACATGATATTTGCAATTGGCTTGTCACAATGTTACAAACATGAAAAGACATAATTCAATACAGAAATTTCAACATTTACATAAAATGAATATTTTTGTTATAAACTCAATTGTAGGTTTAACATTTCAAAATATATAGATACTGTTGTTATTGTGATAGGTTCATAGGTTCATAGGTTCATACTAGGCTATCTGCCCGAGGGCATTTACAAGCCTAGCCCATAGTTTTGTGGCTTACGCCACCCCTTTAGTATGGGGAACTATACCCATTATTTTGCTGTGCCTCTGTCGAGCAGTGACACTGAGGTAATCCCTGGGGTATATCTGCGATCTCCCATCATTTCTGCATAAAAGGGGTATTTTCATTCTGTGTATTTGTTGAAGCATAAAATGACATTAAAATTGATGTTTTCATTAAAATTCAAGATGTAGCATCTCTTCTATATTTGACAATTTAAGCCTAACCCAAAGGCTTTTTATAAGTAGTTATTCCTGTAACATTCCCTGAGAATTATAAGAATAAATTCTGAGCAATTTTGAAGATATAGGTTTTTAAATACAAATAACAAAACAGCTAATATTCTGGGACATATCTTCGAAAATATTCCATATTAAAGGGACTCATTTCTGTATATTTATTGAAATGTTTGAAAAAATTCATTCCTACTCAGTATGTGTTTATGCCAAACAGAGCAGTTAAATTAATAAATATAAGCAATAATATATAAAATGTCAACTGCTTTTGTTGCCTTTAAAGCTTTTGGTTGTGGCATAGTAGTTAGCATTGTTGTCTTACATTACTTGGTTCTCCAGTTCAATTCTCAACTGGGGAACCTTTGGTGGAGATCTTGCAAATCTACCCTGTGCATGGGGATTTGTCATGTGCTCCAATTTGCTTCTACACCCTAAAGACATGCCATAGGTGGATTAATAATCCTCGTGGTTATCCAAAGTTGGCATTTTCCATGTGTGTGTGTGTGTGTGTGTGTGTGTGTGTGTGTGTGTGTGTGTGTGTGTGAGATTCAGAGAAAGCATCCTATGATACAATTACTAATTAGATAAATATTGCCTATTTTGCCTAAAATAAAGGTATACCACTAAATCCAGCCAGCCCATGATGCCAGGGCACTTCTATGGGCTAGGCTTGTAAAGGCTCCAGGGCTGTTGGCCTAGTACACACCTATGAACCTATGATTCATAATAGCTATCATGTAATAAAACACTTCCATGTCCTTGACATTATCTCATATTTGTAGAAAGATCCACCATCTTGGCATAACAGGCTAACCAAATGCACACGTCTGGCAAGCCATGGCACTCTGTAATGAAATGTATAATACATACCAGAGGGTTTAGCAAAATCCAAATTCTGGAAGCTGTAAGACAGATACAAACATAACCAAACAGAGCCCCTAAACTCTATACCGAAGAGGTAGAAACAATTCCATGGTAAGAACAAGTAGGCTTAGGACTCAAAAACAGTTCTGCTGGTATGAAATAGTATTAATATGCTGCTCTTTTGTGACAGTACTTTAGTACTACTGTACTTTAGTATATTTGGAAGGTTAATTATGTAACAGCTGATGGCATATTTTGATCAGTTTTATTTATTTCTAAGAACTGAATGTTTTTTGTAGCTCAATAGGTATGTATACCTTTAAGAAGCTGTCCAAGGGCTTGCACAAGTGTATAAATACTGAGCACATGTGAGCCTGACTGCCATTTTGTAGTAAGCTGTTGAGATGTAAGCATGTATGTCTGTGTAGTCTGTCAGTTAATCAGTTTGTTTATATTTTGTACCGCTGCTATCCATCCTGATGAGTTTCTATTTAATAAAGCATATAAATGAACTACCCCACCTGTTTGTCTTCCATTGTAAACCAAGATGAGTGACATGGTGTCAGAATGGGATCCAGAAATCCAGATTCAGGACTGAGAAGCATTCAGTTAATAGCTGAGGAATATAGAGGAATAGATCTTCCCCACTGCACATATAACTCGCAAGAAACAGGTCAGAAATATATTTCAGGTATCAAAGCTTACGTAAATGATTTATTATTCATAAAAGATAAAACAAAGCACTCAGAATGCTCTAAATGAATTTCTAAGTAAATTAAATGTCTGAAACTGTGACATATTGAAAAAATATTTGAATAACTGTGGAAAATGTTTGAAATAACGTCTGAATTGCATAAAATTAATAAAATAAGGAAAACGACCACATTTTTTCGCTATGTGCTACTTTTTTCACATTAACCAAAGCTATTCAAGAAATGCAAAGTGTATGAAGTGTTTGCATGTTTGTGCAGTATGACAGTATAGTTATTTCACAAAATACAGCCATTTCAAAGCATATTTTTGCAAAGTACAATATTTCAAAGAGTTTATTGTGCATTTGAATGTTATTACAAGTACTGACTGTGTGTGCATGTTTGTATATAATTACAAGGGGGCCAGGATTGCATTGTGTTTTACTATAATTTGTTGGCATGGCTGAAGGACTTCATATACGAGCTACACTTGTATTTGATGATGATACTGCAGAGAACTGGAGAGTGTTTGTGCAAGAGTATGATATTATCATACAAGCTGCATTTTCTGATAAAGATGACCATACAAAGGCGTTTATTCTGCTTAATTTAGCTGGTTCAGAAGCCATAGAAAGGGAGTGTTCATTTGTGTCTACACCTGCTGTGTTTGCAATATAGTGGTACCGGCAGAGTCAAGGGAAGACCCCGAGTGCTTAAAATGTAAATTTAGAGAAATGTGTAACCCCCAAACAAATATTACAGTGGAAAGGCATGTATTTTACACAAGAAATCAAAAGCCTGTGGAAACGTTTGCAGAATATATAACTGATTTGAGAAATAAAGCTAAAGCACACAGATCTGGTGATTTAAGGGATGAGTTGATAAAAGACTGACTTGTGTGTGGTATTAAAGACGATGCTGTGAGAAAGATTTTGCTTTGTGACAGTAATTTGTCAGATATACGAGCTTCAATAAAAGCACACAAATATGATTACAAACGAGAAATGCAAGCTTCCAGTATCTTCTAAAGCTCATGTTGATAGTATGCAGCACATGATTAAAAGAAACAGGCTCAAGCATATGGCAGTTATGGGGAGACCTGCAACAGTCCTTAGGAAACCCCACAGCTTTCTAGCAAATTCCAGAGTGCACACAGTCTCAGTGAAGCACAAAGGTGAATCAGCAAACAAGCATAAGAGTGAGGGTGCATGCTAACCTAGCCTCATAGTCAACTGTCATAATTGTGGTGGCAGTCGTGTCTAAAAGAGAAAAGTGCTTAGCTTTTGGTCAGCAATGCCACAGATGTAAAAAGTGGAATCATTTCCAAGGATTTTGTAAATCAAAAAAGGCTCACTCTTTTATTAAAAGGGAACATTCAAAGAAACAAGATCATCAATTAGAAAGATGTGACCCTAATGTTTATATTCATGGTGTGTCTGTGCTTAATGAAACACTCAATGCAGTAGATTTATGGGCAAAGAATGAAGTATTTTGTACTGTTCAGATAAATGGAATACCCATATAGCTTAAAGCTAACACAGGTTCAAAGTGCAATGTTATGTCAGCAGAAACATTTGCTAGATTGTATGTGCTGGTGCGAAGCTTGATTTGGCAAAGTGTGTGAAGCTTGTTGCTTATGGTGGTGAAGAGATTCAGACAGAAGGTTCAGTAGTGCTTTCATGTTACTGTGCTGGGAACAGCTATGACTTGCAATTTTATGTGGTCAAAATGCACATACAGTCATTATTAGGCCTCAGAGACAGGTTGAAAAAGGGACTGCTTTCCTTTAATAAGGAGGTCCATCATGTTAGCTAAAAAGACCACTGTTTTAATTTTCCCAGTCTATTTTCTCTACCTATGCTGATCCTTTCAAAGACAGACTAGCCAAACTCCCAGATGTGTACTCCATTTAGTTAGACCCTGAAGTCATTCCTGTTTTCAGGCCAGCTTGGAAAGTTCCAGTACCTATGCAGAACAGAGTCAACTTTGAGCTGATAAAATGATGCAGCAAGGTGTGATTAGTCCAGTACGTTCGTCAACACCTTCTGAATGGGTATCCTCCATCGTCGTAGCTCATAAGAAAAGCTTAGATGGTATTAGAACATGCATTGAACCAAGAGATTTGAGCAAAGCACTGAAAAGTCCTAATCATATAATGCGTACAGTCGAGGAAATTGCTGCTCTTTTACCAAATGCCACTGTTTTTTTCTGTCTTGATTGCAAAGACTTCATTTTAGCAAATTTTGCATAACCAAAAATCCTCATTGCTAACCACTTTCAGTACTCCTTTTGGCAGGTACAGATTTTTGAGAATGCCATTTGGGATAAATTCTGCCAGTGAAGTCTTTCAGCGTAGAATGGAGCAAATATTTTTCTGGGTATCCATGTGCTATTATAGTAGATGATATTCTAGTAGGAGGTAATGGTGAAGCTGAGCATGACAGAAACCTCAAGAAAGTTCTGGAAGGTGCAAGTGAATTAAATCTTAAGCTGAATCCTCAGAAGTGTAAATTCAGGCTATGAGAAGTTACTTATGTTGGTCATTTATTTACCAGTTCTAGCTTATGACCAGATCCTTCGAAGCAAATAGCTATTCTTGAAATTCTAGCTCCAGGCAATGTTCAAGCCCTACACCAGTTTCTTGTCATGGTTAACTATCTAGGCAAGTTCATTCCAGACTTGAGCCAACTTTCAGCATCGCTTAGAGAGCTGACACATAAAGATGTATCCTGGTCATGGTTAGAGCAACACCAGAGAACATTTAATGTTCTGAAACAGAGAATTACCAGTCCACCAACTTTAAGATACTATGATGTTCACAAACAAGTTACTCTTTCTTGTGATGCTTCGAATTTTGATCTTGGTGCAGTCATTTTTCAAGAGGGTAGACCAGTAGCCTATGCATCCAGAGCTCTAACCCAAACTGAAATACAGTATACTCAGATAGAGAAAGAGCTCTTGGCAATTGTGTTTGCATGTTCGAAGTTCTATAATTATATTTATGGTAAACCTATCCAGATTGAAACAGATCACCAGCCTCTAGTCTCTATTTTGAGAAAGCCTATGCATACAGCTCCTGGCAGATTGCAACACATGATGCTGAAATTGCAAAATTATAATTTCAACCTTGTCTACACAAAACGCAAACTTCTTTATCTCGCTGATTTATTATCCAGTAAACCGAGAAATATCACTGAACAGCAGGAAAATGAGAAATTTAATTTTGAAGTCACGGAGGTGAGACATTTTTTTCCATGTCTTAATGAGCTTCAACGTCATACAGCTGCAGATCTAATTCTTCAGAAACTCAACCACTTTATCAGTCAAGGATGGCCTTCAAAGCAATCTTGCTTACCAGTAGACCCACAGCCTTATTTTCCTTACAGAGATGAGATTTTGTTTGGCAATAGTATCATCACGAAAGGTCCAAAAGTGATTCTTCCAAAATCCTTACAACAAGAGTATATTACTATTTTTGCATTGTAGCCACCCAGGAACTGATTCTACCAAAAGAATGGCAAGAGGACTAGTATTTTGGCCTTTTATGTCAAAGGACCAGGGGCGGCTCGTGCTATTGGACTGCAGGACTGCAGCCCTCCCAGCTGTAAAACAAGAAAAAATTAAACAAAATATAAAATAAAATAACAAAAAGAAAATAATAAAACTTTAAAAAGCAACCACGAGTCTCAGAACATTGCACCGGTATACTCGTGGCATTTCCAAGACAGATAGGACAAGCCTTAGGTGCTTTCATGAGAAAGGCTTGTCTACTGCATGGATTTTAACAGCTTGACTAGTAATGATGGTGTAGGAATGGATTGAACAACTTGGCGATGGCAGACTTTGCATGTGTGTAATGCCCCAATTGCTATATGGTGGTGGGTAGAGAATAAGGCTTGAACCCTGTACCTTGGGCCCAAATGGTAATAGCCTGAATTCTCTGTCCACCACCATTTGCAAAACAAATGCAGATTTTTGCCTCATATTTGTTCTGTTCCTCATAAAATCTGTGGTTTCTGTATTTTTGTTTCGTAACCCAGTCAGTTATACAGTGGTGCAGTGGTAGCATTGCTGTCTAACAGCTACTGGTTGTCTAGTTTGATTCTTAGCTGGAATGCCTTCTATGTGGAATCTGCATGTCCTTTGTGGGTTTGATCCAGTGTCCTCTCATTTTACAAAGACACATGTCTGGAGTGTTTCTTCCTCTGCAAAAAAATGGCTTTTGTTTCAAATCAGACTTTCCTGGTTAACAAATGTTAAATAAATAAAAGTGACAAGCACTGGAATTTCAGACTTCACGTTCTTCAGAAAGTACATGGTAGCACAAAACCTATTATTATAGCAAGTTTCTAAGTTTATAAGATGGATATTTGAAATTTGTCCCTATTTTTGGGACTGCATTCCCCCATTATTGGCTTTGTCCAAGTTTTTTGTGCCAAGGTTGAGAGCTATGGTGATAACTAAATGCACTGAATATGTTTGGGGGCTGTATTCCCCCATTATTGGCTTTGTTCAGGTGTTTTGTGCTAAGATGTTGACAGCTATGGTGAGAACTGAATTCTCTGAATGTAGCCATTTAAGTTTCAGTTTTCCTCTTTCATAAAAGAGTTAATTTATTTGGCATAGTGGTATGTTGCTCTGACCGTTTTGCACAGAGTCTGGGGTTCAATGCTTGGCAGTAAAATGTATGGTGGTAACACAGCATTTTATTCCAGTAACTTTCCAACATTATACAAGCAATGTTTAAAATGTGTCCCTGTTTTTTGTTCTTTTGCCCCCCCCCCCTAAATTTTGGCTTTTTCCAGATTTCTTGTGCTGCAATGTTCAGAGATACAGCTGAGTGTCAAGTAGATTTTACAAGAAGCTGAGAGCTGCAGGGGAACAGAAGTTTAGTGATGTTTATGATGAGCTTGACTGCATTGTTAATAGCACAGCAAGTAGTGTACTTGCTTTAAATGCAAAAGGCTGTGGGTTCTACTCCCACAGTAGGTAGGTGTATTGCTCATACTGTATTGTAAAGGGGGGGGGTGATGCTGCAGTCCTTCTTGGTGAAGATACCTAGTAACTCTGAACCTGTTATCAGTTTGCCTTCCATTCCCTATTGCAGTATTACTGGCTTATCGTTTTTTTAATGAAACATAGGCAATTTATTCCTCAAGGGCAACAGACACTTTATTTGTAGATGAAACAATGAAATATAAAGTTGTTTGCTAGCAGCAACCTCTTCATTAGTTACAGGTTTTTTTTAATGTGGAATTATTTAGATGACTTTTACTTCAGAGATTGTGCATATTTACTGATACTGGTGGACTGTATAAGTTTGAGTAGACTTTTATGATAGAAATGTTCTGAATTGGGCAGTTTTGTCATTATCGGTGCATGCATTTTGCTTTATTGTTTACTGGAAAAATGTTCTGAATTGGACAGCTTTGTCATTATTGGTGCATGTATTTTGTTTCATTGTTTACTGGAAAAATGTTCAAAACAAATTTAAAATGCCGTCTACAACTGTACTATATTGTACAAGGAATATAATTTAATGCAATCAAGAAGGTGTATCAAAGACCACGTGTATGTTTCATGTGCAAGGGGCCTATGATTTGAAAACAGCCCAAAGTTAATCTTTATCTGTCACTGGCAAAATGTATTTTCTTTGAATGTGGGTTTCAATGCTGTTTCAATGAATGTGAGTTTCAAGGGCAGAGAAGTTTTAATGCTAAGTCTAGTTTCATTGTGAGACTGCATTGCTTTGTTTAGCAGATGTCTTAGTGTTTGTGCTGTAAAATGCAAAATAAAACTTTCAAATGAAGTCCAAATCATCGTAGAAGTAAAGCAGTATGCACATTAGTGTTTATGGTAAATGGGGTGAAATAGCTAAGCAATGGTTCATTGGAATAGCTGAAGGGGGTAGGCTTCATTCGACCATGATTTTGTGAGGGGGAAGGGCAGCAAACTCAGACAGCCCCGGCTGAACTATACCCCTCAACTGTCCAGATTTTCACAGAATGAATAGATTTTTGCTTCTTATTTTTGGTTTGTTCCTCATTAAATGTGTGTTTTTTTGCCAAATAATTTAGAAATTAAGTCACTAAATAATGACAGACATTGAGTTTCAGACTTCATAACCTTCATAAAAATGCATGCTAAAGCAAGACCTGCTATTCTATCAACTGTCTCCATTTATACAACATTTTTTTGTACTGTTTATAAGTATATTTGGCCTTGTCCAGATTTCCTGCATTAACAGGTTGAGAGGTTCATAGATTAGTACTAAGTTAACTGCCCTTGTGAGCCATTTTAAACCTAGCCAATTATCCCTTGTGACACTCCAACCCTGCATCTTGTGTTTGTAAGGCAAACACCTTAACTATTATTCTACCCTCCCAACCCGAGGGTATGTGCAAATAAATTGCTTTAAAAAATTAGGCATATCCAAACCTCTCAACTGTCCCCGATTTTGGCCCAAAATGTTGCTCTTCCCCTAATAATCCCACCGCAAAATGGCAATTTTACCAGTACCTCTCCACTTAACTTCTCTATCTACTCTAACAACAAAACTATCATCTCTCCTGACTCCACAACAAAACTACTTGGTGTTACCATTGATAACAATCTCTCTTTTGACCAACACATCAACAACACCGTCAAAACTGTTAACAGAAAAATTGGATCATTATACCGTATAAGACCATTTCTTACCCCATCAACTAGAGCTACTATTGCTCACTCCCATCTTATATCAACTCTCTTCTATGCTTCTCCTATCTTCACCAACCTAAAAAAAACTAACCTAAACAAACTAGCAACTTGCTATAATAACATTGCCCGCTTGCCACTGGTAACCCTTTCAGAACACATCACTGCCTAAATTTGAAACAGTTAGGCTGGCTGGAACTAAAACCATCTTAATATTTCACAACTTACAATTGCCCACAAAATACTGTACCAACCTTGTAATACCCCTATACTTTCACAACTTCTACTCCATTATAACAATCTCACCTCACTTCGTTCCTCCTGTAAACTTATGACCAAACCCATAAAGGCCCTCAACTTAGCTGGTGACTCTCTTTTCACCAATACTGTAGGCAGAGTATGGAATTTGCTGCCTAAAGAGTTAACACTAATCTCATCCCTGCCTCTTTTCAAACAACAAATCAAACTACATTTCCAAAACCACTGGCTCTGTTCTTGTAGTACTCCAGGCTAACCTCCCTCTCTTTACTCTCTCCTAACCTTTAACCCTTCATTTTCCTGAAAACTAACGTCTACCCTGTTTCCCTTCTCTGCCGTCCTCTTATGCTTTGACCTACATCTTCCATCTCTCCCACCTTGTCTTGACTGTCTTTTTTTCTTCTCCTCTCTTACTTATGATTCTGGCCTTAGTGTCATTTCTTTTCTTTCCTTCATACTCCTTCTACCTCTGTCCTTCGAGCTTCTAATGTAATCTTCTTGGCTGTTGCCTTACTGCATAACCATATGTTTTAGGTAAACTTGCTTTGAAATCGACAGAACATTGTGTATGAATCTAAGTTTTTGAGTTCCTTTAATGTATGCTGATTTTTGATTACTAGTTGATCTAAATGTATATTTTTATGTGTAATGTCTTTAGTAACAATGTGTCTATCTGTCTTGATTATGTTATGTTTGGAGCTTTTCTCCCCGGGCCTCTACTGAAAATGGACATATATCCAGCTAGACTAGCCCGGTCAACAAATGTAAAATAAAATAAATAAAAATAAAATAAAATTTTGGAAGAAAACGTAGAGGGTTTACAATTAAGAAATAACTATAATAATCAGAGTTATAGATTACTTTTATTTCAGAAATGCACGTAGATTCTTTTATTTTGTCAGCTGCTCAAGTTAGCAGTACTAATATTAAGTGCCCCTTCTTTGACAGGTTCCCAGCTATATTGTGTGGCTATTTTATATTTTTGCATCACATTTTTGGTCCATTTTTCATAAAAGTGTGTTTTATGGCAAATTAGTAGCAAATCATTAAAGACTGAAGTTAGAAAATAATGACAGACATTTGTGTTTCAGATTTCATACCCTTCAGAAATTCATACTAATGCAAGACCTACTACTCTATTACCTTTATAAGAGCAATATTTAAAATTGTCCTCATTTTTGGGCCTTGTCCCACTTCTATGTATGGCTTTTCCAGATTTCTTGCTTTGAGGTTGAGAGGTATGACAAATGTATCAGGGCCATCGCAGTCAGCCAGAGACATTTCAAATTGTGACATACTTGTTGCACCCCGCTGCCCCATGTACTGTGACTCTGGATGTGTCCAAGCAAGCAAGGAGCAGTTATGCAGTGTAAATGTGCAGAGTATCCCCCCATCCAAGGTAGACACAAGTACTACTTTTATTCTGTCCTTTATTTTGCAGAATGTTCTGGTTTGTCATATTTTTATATTGTTGATTTATGCTTATTATTACTCAGAAAGTGCCTTTTGCTCTGTGTTTAAGTAGCAATGCTTTAATGACCACCAGGTAAGCTTGTCTGAGATGGTAAGCTGCAAGTAAGCTTTAATAAGCACACTGTTAAAGAATTGCCAACATTGAAAGCTTTTCTGTTGTTGCCATGCAGAGAATACTTAACTAGATAATGTATAAGCCTTGGGTATTGAAATGCATATGACAGTATTTGTAATAAAGGACAGGATTACATTATTATTTTAAGAAGCTCATTACATTTGTTGAAGACTTGCAGTCATCTTTGCAGGTTTACCCATAACTAAACAGAATGCCAATCTATCGTGTGTGGTCCATTACCTGTACAGTAATCCTTTAAGCAATGTATCTTAAGCTTGTTTCTTGTTTGCTTTTCATTTTTTACTTTGATCATGTTTTTCCCATGAAACAAGTAGATAGTTGTTGTCAGGCAGCAGGTCTTTTTTGGATAAGAAACATTTTTTACAAGTGGGGTATCACAGAGATTGCTACTTTCAGCATATTACTTGGTACTTTTATAAAGCTGAATATAAATTATAATTAGAACTACAGTGCAAGGAGAAGTGGTTTGAGTTGAGTGCTGCTTGTTTTTCTTGTACTTGATTTTGACTGGCATTCCATTAATGTATTTAAAAAGTAATTTATTTTTTCATGCCTCACATCCTTTTTGTTTCCATCTAGATATTAGATGAGTTCATAGGTTAGTACTAAGCTAACTGCCCTTGCGAGCCATTTTAAGCCTAGCCAATTATCCCTTTTGAGACTCAAACCCTGCACCTTGTGTTTATAAGGCAAACACGTAAACCATTAGGCCACCCTCCCAACAATTATTAAGTAAACTGTCATACAACTAATGCATTGAAATATTCTTCTACACTTCACATTGTCTTGATTGGATTCTCATAATGATGGTTTGGCACCCAGGGCAACGTATTTAATTAAAGTTCCAGTTTTTGTGGTTTTGAGCATAGCTCATCTCCTTTCTAGTTGACCACACCCCTTCCCATTGGCCCCATCCATTCAGCTGTCTCCTGCAGCCCTCCTTCGATTTGAGCTCACCAGCTGCCACTGTAAAGGACATTGAGAGAGTACTTTCATCTTGTTCTGTATTTAATAGTACTAAGCCACATCAGCAGAAAGAACCACTTCAGCTAAACCAAATTCCTGAACTACCTTGGTCAACAGTAGCTACAGACATTTTCGAGTGGAATGGTCAACATTACTTGGGGTTAGTAGACTCTTTTTCAGATTTCCTAATCTAGCGTCCAGTACTGTCATTACTAAGATGAAGCATTTTGCAGTCCATGGTAGTCTGCACAGTTATTTCTGACAATGGTACACAGTTTACAAGCCAGCAGTTCAAAAAATTTGCTGATGAGTGGGACTTTACTCATATTATAAGTAGCACTGAGTATCCACAATCAAATGGTTTGGCAGAACATGCAGTTCAAAGTGCAAAACAATTACTAGAGAAGTTGAAACAAGACAATACTGATGTTTTCTTGAATCTCTTGAATCTCAGAAACATTCCTCATGATAATCACCTTGGTTCACCTGCACAGAGACTTCTGTCCAGGCAAACCATCACCACACTACCAGTTAGTAGTACATTACTGGTTCCATGTGTTAAGAACAGCAGATCAGTGAAAGCCCATCTGTTAAAGAAGCGCTTATCCCAGAAGTCCTATTATGACAAGTCCAGCAAACCACTCAATCCATTACGAGAAGGGGAGAAAGTGAGGATGCAGACAACAAAATGTTTTGATCGGATTGGCGTCATGAAGGGTGTATGTCCAGAGCCGAGATCGTACATTGTGGAATCGCAAGGAGCAGAATTTAAGCAGATTTGGAAACATTTGGTCCTGGTGTCCAAGCCTGTATTGCAGTATCATACCTCTGAGAGAGATTGTATATCTCTGAGTCAGTTATTCAGCATTCCACTCCTAGAGGACATTCCAGTAAATATCCCTGTTCCTGAGAAGAATCTCGAAACTCCTGAAGCAAGTTGCTCACAAGTGACTATCTCTGTTGCTAAACCCAGTTCTGATTGCTATATCACTAGATCAGATCGCATTTCCTTACCATGTTCCAGATACACAGCAACTTGGACATGAACCTTGTGTTTATTTCTTATTGTCTGCACAATTGCATGTTTATTTTCAAATATCATTATACCGTGGGCAATTCATTAAAGAGGGAGGATTTAGATCAATATGTATGTATACCTTTAAAAAGCTTTCTAGGGCCTTGCACAAGTGTATAAATACTGAGCACATATGAGCCTGACTGCCATTTTGTAGTGAGCTGTTGAGATGTAAGCATGTAAACGTAGTCTGTCAGTTAATCAGTTCATTTATATTTCATACTACTGCTATCCATCCTGATGTGTTTATATGTAATAAAGCATATAAACAAACAACCCCATCTGCTTGTAGTCAATTGTAAACCAAGACAAGCGACAGTTTGGATCTATATTAAATGAGTGAATGCTTAAAATAGTGAACACTGATTTATCAACCTTTTAAGAGTGAAACCTGACAATCTCGGTGACAGAGTCCCTAACTACTAGGTCAGCTCTTTGGAGTGTGTTGTCAATATTATAGTTACCAGGAGTGAATGACTTCTGGAAGGATACTATTACGTATTTCTTATAGGTTCATAGGTTAGTACAAGGCTATCGGACTAGGGCCTATACAAGCCTAGCCATAACAATTCCCTGATTATTTCTTCCCACACTATTTATTTCCCTGGACCCCTGTCTAGCAGGGCAAATGACGTGATCCCTGGGGTGAATTTCCTTTCTCCCATCCAATCATCAAGGTTCCTTTTGAAGAGGGCCAAAGAGGTGCTCTGCTTGACGTGTGGGCAGTCTATTCCAGAGTCTATTCTGGGGAGTCTCTGTGTCAGGAACTTGTCCTTCCAGCATGCTTTGTTTATTGTGATGACAAGGTTTAGATCCCTGGAGTGTGTGGCTCTGAGGAATTGGGATTTCTTTAAGTGTAGCATGTCCAGCAGCTCTTGGTTTGACATGGCCTTTTATGTTAAGCAGAGATCGCATTAGATTAGACGATATGCGACAGAGTGTAGCTGGAGTTTTGTAAGCCGGTCAGCATAGGCCATCTGCTTTAGGCCTGTGATTCTTTTAGTGAGGTATTTCTACGGCCTTTCCAGTTGTTACAGATGTCTTGAGAGGTACATACCAAATGGGGCACTGTATTCTATAATGGGTCTAATGAGGGATGAGTACAGTGGGACAATGACCTCCTTTTTTCTGGATGAAAATCCCTCAGTGATGAGGTGTGCTACATTGAAGGACTTCCTGACTGTTGTGGCGATGTGGTTATCACTGTCCACCTGTGTTCCTAAGTCTCTTATCACACTTTCAGTGTTTAGTGTACTGCCACCTATGTGGTAATTCACGGGTACATGTTTTTTCCCAAAGGGGATAACTATACATTTCATTTCTTGGCATTGAGCTTGAGCCCATGGCTGTGGCACCAAACATCTGTTTCTGTAAGGCCCTTTTGTAGAGTATCAACATCATTTGGGGATTCAATAATGGCTCCCAGTTTGCAGTCATCTGCAAACATTGTTAGCCAGAGTCCCTTAATATTGGCCTGTACTTCAGAAAAGTAGATGCCAAACAAGAGAGGTCCCAGGACTGAACTCTGAGGTACTCCACTTGTCACTTGTCTGTAGCTGGATTTGGAGTCATCTACTTTTACACTGTGGGTTCTGTCAATAAGCCAGTTGGCAACCCATCATGTGACGTAGGGATTAGTGCCCAGCTTGGTAAGTTTATCTATGATTCCAGAGTGGGGGATGGTGTCAAAAGCCTTGGCAAGGTCCATATAGGCTGTGTGGACTGCCTTACCCTTGTCCATAGCTCTGAAGACTGATTCAAAGAAGTCAATCAGGTTCAGGAGACAAGATCGGCCCTTCATGAACCCAAACTGGGTGGGGTCCAGTGTTTTAAGGTTGCCAATGTCTTTGTTTATAAGTTCCATGATAATACGTTCCATGGCCTTGCAGATCAGGTTCGCCAGACTGATGGAGCGGTAGTTCCCGGGATCCAAAGTGGATCGCCCCTTGTGGAGTGGGATAACTGTAGCTGTGCGCCACTCAGTGGGCATGAAGACTGAGGTGAGGGTATGATTAAACATGACACTTAGGTGAGGTGCCAGTTCATTTTGTAGTTCATGCAGTACACAGCCCAGGATGTCATCTGGTCCCATGGATGCTGTATTTTTAACTTTGTAGAGTGCATTTTTTTACCTTTGTGGCCGTTATTACCAGAATTTGGCAATCTTCCAGTACTGAGATGGGCCATTTAGGAGGTGAGAGGGGGGTGAAGTTGGCACTAAATCAATCTGCCAAGATACTGGCAATATCCTTGGGATCAGTATATCTGTTGTTTGCTTACAGAGAGGCTCTCCAGGAATTCACAGGTTTTTCACCCTTTGAGTTGCTGTATGGGCATAGGGTGAGGGGATCTCTAGATTTAATTCGAGATGAGTGGGAAGGTGAGTGTGAGTCTCACAAGGAGCCTGTTGTGGCATACATCCTAAACCTCAGGACAAGGCTCAGGGAACTCATGGTCTTGGTCCAGGAGAACCTGGCAGAAGCCCGACAACAGAAAAAGGTGTGGTATGACAGGAATGCTCAAGTTAGAGAGTATGCTGTGGGGCAGCAGGTAATGGTTCTCATTCCTGTCAGACACAATAAGCTGCAATCAGCTTGGGAGGGACCCTACAAGGTGGTAAGAAAGGTAAATGGTGGAACTGCTAGGGAGAAGGCAGGGGCACAAATTGTACCATGTTAACATGATGAAACCTTACCATGATAGGGAAGCCCTTGTGCTGAGCATTTGCAGTGGATTACAGGAGGAGCCTGAGGGAGATCTGGGGACTGATCTCAGTGAGGCTCAGGCTGACACTTCAGTGGAAGGGGTAGCAATGTCCCGGCAGCTATCTCCTATCCAGGTTTGAGAAATCTGAGCAGTGTTGCAGGACTTTGGGGACACGTTCACTGGGAAACCAGGGTGCACCCACCCAGTGCAGCACCAGGTGGATACCAGACCCCAAAGGCTTATTAAGCAGGCCCTTATAGGGTGCCTGAGAGAGTCAGACAGACCCTGAGGGAGGATTTACAGGAGATGTTGGAACTAGGGGTGATTCAAGAGTCCAACAGTCCCTGGGCCTCCCCAGTGGTGCTGGTGCCAAAGAAGGATGGCAGCACCAGGTTCTGTGTGGACTACAGGAAATTAAATAGTCACACAGAGTCAGATGCTTACCCCATGCCTAGGACAGATGAGGCCCTAGAGCAGCTGGGTGGGGCTAAGTATCTTACTACCATTGATCTTACCAAAGGTTACTTGCATGTGCCCTTGTCTTCCAGAGCTAGAGAGAAGTCAGCCTTTGTGACTCCTTTTGGCTTGTATGAGTTCACAAAGATGCCCTTTGAGATGAAGAATGCTCCAGCGACTTTCCAGAGGCTAGTAAATCATATCCTAACAGGAGCAGGAGGGGTTGCCTTGCTTACCTAGATGATATTGCCATCTACAGCCATTCCTGGCAAGAGCACCTTCAGCATGTCATAGAGGTGCTGGAAAGACTAGAGAGGGCAGGGTTGACTAGTAAGCCGAGCAAATGTCAGGTGGGTATGGCAGAAGTCTCCTACCTAGGACATAGAGTGGGAAGTGGGAAGATAAGGCCAGAACCTGCCAAAGTTGAAGCCATTCAGGCATGGCCTGCACCTGTTAATAAAAAGCAGGTGAGGGCATTTTTAGGGACAGCAGGTACTACAGAAAGTTTGTTCCCAGTTATAGTACCATAGCTGCTCCCCTCACAGACCTGACAAAGAAGAACACGCCAGATAAAGTAGTGTGGACCCCAGCATGTGAACAGGCATTCCCGTAGCTTTAAGAACCTTTGGGTGGACCCCCTGTGTTAGCCAGTCCAGATTACAGAAAATAATTTGTTGTGCAGGTGGATGCTTCAAACCATGGGGTAGGGGCTGTACTTAGTCAGATTTCTTCAGAGGGGGAAGAGCACCCAGAGGTTTATCTCAGTCGTAGGCTCCAACTCAGGGAGGAATGCTATGCAGCAGTAGAAAAGGAATGTCTAGCCATAGTGTGGGCACTGCAGAAGCCTCAGCCTTATCTGTATGGAAGGAATTTCACTGTTATGACAGATCACAACCCTCTAACGTGGTTAAACAGAGCCAGTCAGCAAAATGCCAAGTTGCTAAGATGGAACCTGGGGTTGCAAGCATATGATATGTCAGTGCAACACCAAAGTGGGAGTAGCAAAGCCAATGCAGATGGGCTCTCAAGACAGGGAATGGGGTGAGGTACACTCAGATAGACCTAACTCTCTCAAGCAGCATTTCTCAAGGGATACTTGAAAAACTAGATTGAGTTCTCTGGGGGGGAGGGGGTGAAGACTGGTAGAGAAGGGTGAAGACTGCCAGCCTAGCCAGATAGAATTGCGCAGATAATTCTATCATTTGTAAATATAAATGTTGAAGTTAAAACAATGTGGCAACATTGTCATCTGCTGTAAAGAAAGCTAAGTCAAGCATTTCTTGTTGGTCCTTTGACATTAAAATTATTTCATCACTACCTTTCATGTTTTACAAGTCGGCTCCAGTCTGGCTAGATGAAGGCTTCCTGCCTATTGTTTTAAGGCTAAAGTTAATTACCAGAATTTACATATGGAATTGCTCTATTGCTCTAAGTGTAAAATAATGTAAATGCAGTTTCTGTGTGGCCTGGGAACCAGAAGTATAAAAGATGATGTAATGTTTTAGCAGGACTGCAGTTTCAATTTAAACTGTGAGAACCAGAGATTATTAAGCATTTTTGTCTGGACTATTCAACTCAGCATTCTGCCTCTTGCTCTATGTAAGTAAGTTATTTTAGAAGTGTGTTTTCATGTAGCAATAGCTAGGAATTATAAAGATTAGACTAAGTGTTTTTCTGTGATGTCAGAACTGTACTACTGATTTATTTTAAGTATTTCTGTGTGATCTCTGAACTCTTTTGACGAGCACTATATAGTAGAAAGTATTATCTTGTGGTTTTAATTATTTATTATTAAATATTTTAAAACCTTTTAGCTGTGGCTGGTTTGTGTAGAGATAAGTTAAGCTCTAGAGTACATTGCATATTTGTAGAGTTTATTGTACAAAGCCACTCTAATAAGCCTTGGCTGATTAGTCACACTTACCAATTGGATAATAATATTGCACAGTAATAATTGGACACCCTTTTAAGGGTCTTTGGGTAGCTGATAATATTAGCTGGGTGGTGGCAGTAATTACTACCATATAGTCTGGGTAAATGGGGCACAGCTGGAGAACCTGTGCCAGCCTTCCCCAGGAGTGTCTCTGTGGTTGTATAAACTTATCTCAAAATGTGTGTGTTAGCTACTTGGGCAGGGACATGAAGCACTGGTTGGACAGAGAGGATGCTGGAGATTTTAGCTTGCTCAGCTAGGCTATGATCTGGACCCTATAGCTGTGCCAGTGGGGAGTCTTATTGGTGACCTGGAGAGCAAGGGAGTGACCAGCCCTTGACTGACTGTGATCTCTGTGTGTTCTTAAGGGAAATTGCACTTTGCTGTGTGTATTTGTTATCCTTTCCTCATATATGAGATGCCCTCTCTGGTATTAGTGGTGAGGATTGAGGCCCCTTGTTTGCAGGGCCAGAGCACGGGCATCACAGGCAATATGGAGGTAGACAATGTTTTAGCCAAGACTCAAAAGCCTAGAGGTTAGAGGTGTAGACTATCTCTGGCAAAACAGCATGGTCTGTTGACCATCTCCTTCCATGCTGACAAATATTGAACTCCCTTAGACTGACAGTAGAAAATAAAAAAACAAATAAAATCCACTAGTTGCTCCACAAGCATTTAATTGTTATTACCACATCTGGTACCTCAGCTATTCACCTTCTCAGGATATGACATTACAATATTTCTTGTTTGTTTTTATATGGGAATGAACCCAGTTAATCACATAATTAAACAATCAATTAATCAAACATTATTTGCCTAAAATGTTTATCACTTATTTAATACAAATATGTTTCCAAATATAAAATATCAATGACCTAAATTCAAATACATAGATTAACTTCCTGATTCAAACCCGTAGGGCATAAAGTTCTATAATTTAAAATAATTTTCTTCTCTAATTCCTTTACTCTATTTAAAAAAAAACAGCCCTGTAGGAAGAAAAGGTTGTGTCAGTATGGTAAAAAATGAACCCAGAATCTAATCCCTGATGTTTCTTAACAAAATGATTTGCCACCGGACTTTTCATATTCTTATTCCTAATGTCACCCAAATTATCCAAAATTTTAACTTTGACCCTTCATTTTGTTTGACTCGGGTACCAAGCAATATACTAGCAGCTGCATCCAATAATATATACCACCCCAAAGGACTGAAAACTAAACTTATTATTAGAAATGAACTTTCTCCCATTTATTTTGGTCACATTAAGATTTTTAACTTTAGGACATACATTACAATGAACACAAGCAAACGTACATCTTTGATCTGAATTTTAAACCTGTCTCCTATTTAAAAAATGTAAAATTTCTTTTAAATTATGTCTACTCTAAGAAAAAGTCATAAATTTAGGAAGATATCTATTGACATTGTCATTGTTAAAAATATATATCAATGTTCCTTAATAATGCTCTCTAAAAAAGGAGAAAATTGAGAAAATTTAGATACAAAAAAGCAATTTATCTTTACTCCTTCTCATGTCATCATCAGTTTGTCTATTATGGTACAACCGTTCTTTACCTTTTCCCTCTAAAGGCTTCTTTTTAGCTTTGCTAATTTGTTCTTATGTATATTCTTGGTTACTAAGCCTATTTTCAACCTCAAGCAATTCCTTCTCCCTCAAAATTCTATCTGACGTGTTGTTGAAAATTCTTCTCAGTTCTCATATAGTAAAGAATCAATCAAATGGGGTGGATGCATACTAGTTGCATAAAAGAAATATCCGCTGCTGTTTCTTTCCTACATGGCTTACACATAATGTCATCATTTCCATTCACTTAAATGTGACATCTAAATAAGTAATCAGTTTCTTGTTTAACTCACATGTAACTCTAAGTCCATGTGGATTATCATTCAATACCTTGAAAAACTTAAAAAAATCACTTTCATTATTACAAATAAAAAACAAATCATCTATATATCTCCTAAATAAATCGACATATTCAGAAAAAAATGAGTAGAATATATAAACTTCCTCTCAAAATTGCCCATATACAATATTGCATATGTGGGGGCAAAAGATGCTACCATAGGTGTGCCCTTTGTGATTAAATATTCCCTTCAAATTGGAAATAAATGTGGGTCAGACAATATGCTAACAATAACATCAAAAAAGACAGGTGAGGTCCTAACCCCATAGCATGTTCTGCTGCCTCTAATCCCCATCTGTGCTATATATTAGTGTATAATGAATTCACAGCCACCGTAACCCAACAGTAATCTTCAGATGTAAGCCCTTTTAAACCATCCAATAAATCTTGGGTGCAATGACAAGGCACTTGTCTTAAAAACTTTTTAAGTGAAAATCCAAAAATATACCTACATTCTGCAGATATGACTCTATTACTGAAATAATAGGTCTACCAAGGGGATTCTTTAAATTCTTGTGTATAATGGGAACCACATAAAAGACTGGGCCCATTGTTTTTTAACATGAAATTTTTCACATCATGCATTTCAAGAAAACCCAGCCTTTCCCGTCTCTCTAATATTTCTAATAAACACTCATTAAAGATAGAAAGTGAATTATTTGTTAATTTAACATATTCCATATAGATTATCCAGCAAATCATTCACCATTTTTAAATAATTTGTTTTTACTCCTAATCACCCAAGTACCCCTTTATCCACTTGTTTAAACACATACACATGCCTCATTTATCTAAGTTTTTGCAAGACCAACCACTCGTACATAGTTAAATTATAAGCTTTCCTAGACTTTAAATACTTTCCAAATTCATGTTCTACTTTTTTACTTTATTACATTTTCAAATAAAATAAAAACAGAAGAATTGTTGGTGGCATAAAAGTGTTAACACTAGGAAGGGGAGGAACAGACAAGTTCCCATAACCAACATACAAACCATCCATATTAACATTGCATTCATTCAACAATTCATTATGTGCATCAAATTCAAAAACCTTATTATCATAAATAGACATATTCAGCAGCGAGCCAGCACTTAGTTCTGTTTCATAGGTTTGTACTAGGTTAAATACCACTAGGGCCTTTATAAGCCTAGCCATGCAACCCAAATGTGTCCCGCAAGTTATATGCCTCAGATTTTTGTACAGAGTGATTGTTGATTACACCATGATTTACAGACTGCCTCTTTCCATCAGAGATGTGGGAGCCAGACCAGGGAGTGAATTTACGATTTCTCATCCAATAGACCAAGTTACACTTAAGTAGGTTTAGGGAGACTTTGTTTCACATGGACGGAGAGACTGATCCAGGTAAAGGGAATTCTCTGTCATACATAACTGTCTCTCCCACACATCCTGTTTACATTGCAGGCAAAATATAGGTCTTTAGATCGAATAGTTTGAATGCTGTTTGTTTTGTGGATGTGCAAACGGTTAATTAGAGCAGGGTCTAGGAATGCATTGTATGCCATTCATTGATCACTTATCTGTAGTTCATAAGAGGCTGAGTTTAGAGCTAGGGCTTTGAGGAAATCCACATAGAATGAGTTGGCAGACTTGAAAAAGTCCCCACAGAGTACTTAACTGGGAATACTGGGTGAGTGAATGAGTGTAACTAAGGAAATGATTTTCTGAGCTGGGATATAGGATGTGAATTGCCTAGACACAGTAAAGCCTTGTTAAGTTTAATTCTAGTGGCTGCCAAAAAAGCAATTACTAGAACATTGAAATCAGAAATATAAACCGACTATACTATTGAAGTAGTCAATATTGTGACAGAGATAAACGAATGGAAAGTAGGATCTTTAGAAAAGAGTATAACAAATTACTTAAAAATGGAAATTGTAGGATCATTTACATTAGTCTGTTTCTCATTATTGCCATAATGCAGCTTTAAATACAACTTCCTACAAAACCTTTTGACATCAGTTAATAATTCTGCTAAAGTTGGATTTTTTGTAGAACAAATTTCACACCTCTAACCAACGGCAAGGCAAACAACGAAACTTAATAAAATGGAAAATGCCTATGAACTTAAGAAAACCACTCAAGGCAAAATGAATAAGTTAAGCACTTTCATTCATTTAATATATGAACTTCATCAGAACAGGATGACAAAGCAAAAACAGTGCATTATATAATAAAAGCTGTTAATAAGTCAACCAATAGGAACACAGTGTCAATGAAATCAATTAGACAGTTTAAATATACAGCCAATAAAAACACAACTATTTAAATATTGGGCAGGCACTAATAAATTAATCTGTTTCTCAAGAAACATTTAATATCAATGAGCCCACTATGCCCTGCGGCCTGATCCACCCATAACACAATCTGCCACTTCAGCACTTTGATTTCTAACATAATATTAAAACTGTCAATAAATAAACAAGGACCAATAAAATCTAAAACAAAAATGAAATGAAAAAATGAAAAAAAAAATAGTGTCTGCTGAAGAAACAGATGAATCCCATCTCATTGCATCACTACTTTCAGAGATTCTCACCTTTGACCTTCCACATCTAGCTTTATGCTGTCAAGAAACAATAAGGCAGTTCTCATAATCTCTTATGTCTTTAGATAGTTTATTCTTCTTACTCTGCAAAAATTCCATTTCAACTTTCTCCACTTTACTTTTAATCTTCTTCTTCTTCCGGCTTATCCTGGTTAGGAATTATGCTGTGGATCTCACCTGTCCGGGCAATGGATGCAAGGTTACAGTGTTGTGGAGAAGTCCGGGCCAACCACCCTTCCACAGAAGGCACACTCACACACACCTAGGGGCCATTTAGAGTGTGTCAATCAGCACCAGCATGTCTTTGGGGAGTGGGATGACGGAGGAGAAACCCAAGACCCACCGGAGGACCAGGACAGGACAGGAGCAGAGGCACCCCAGAGGAGATCACCCGAGCCGAGGATCAGAAGCTCTTGCTGTGAGGCAATGCTAACCCTGCACACCACACCCCTCCACTTTACTTTTAATATTCAACATTTTTTCTCTTTTCAGATAACTTGTTGTGTTACTCAGTCTGCATTTGTTCTTGTAAATCTATTATCTCCTGCTTGATTTTATAATACAATCTTAAATTTCTTTTGACCAAAATCAGTGCCCAACCTAATGTGCTCCACAGAGAGACATGCTTCCATTCCTCCAGCAAATCTACTTCCTCTTCACCAAAGTCCATAGTAGACAACAAATCAACTCATAGACCAGATATAACATTCAAACTAAGATATTTTTCCAACAACTTGGTATCACACCTCATCACTAAGGGCTTTTCATCCAGAAAAAAGGAGGTCATTGTTCCACTGTACTCATTCCTCATTAGACCCATTATAAAGGACAACCCCTTGTTTGGTATGTACCCCACAAGACATCTGCAACAGCTGGAAAGGCCACAGAAATACCTCACTAAAAGAATCACAGACCTAAAGCAGATGCTCTATGCTGACCGTCTAAAAAAACTCCAGCTATTCTCTGTGGCATATTGTCTACTCAGAGGTGATTTCTGCTTAACATACAAGGTCATGTCAAACTCTGAGCTGTTGGACATGCTCCACTTAAAGAAATCACGAGATCAGAGCCACACACTCCAGGGATCTAAACCTTGTCATCACAATGAACAAAACATGCTGGAGGGATAGGGTCCTGACCCAGAGACTCCCCAGACTCTGGAATAGACTGCCCATACATGTCAATCAGAGCGCCTCCTTGGGCCTCTTCAAAAGGAACCTTGACAATTGGATAGGAGATAGGAAATTCACCCCAGGGATCACGTCAGTCACCCTGCTAGACAGGGGTCCAGGGAAGTAAATATTGTGAGAAGAAATATCTGTGGAATTGTTATGGCTAGATTTGTATAGGCCCTAGGGCCAATAGCCTAGTACCAGTCTATGAACCTATGAACCTATAAAATACAGATACCTGTTTTATCATCATTATCTCCAAAGGTTCAAACTTGCCAAAATAGTCAACATTATCTACCATTAGCCACAAAACATTGGTTGCTAATTTTTGTTCTCTTTCTCATAGAATATCAGCAAATACTAATTTCTCCTGAATAACTGGAGTTCGAAATATACCCAGAATAGCGACATCTGGATCATCAGCCATCACAACATGCCAACAAATGAAGAAACAATAAATAAAAAAAAAACAGATAAAATCCACTGGTCACTCCACAAGCATTTAATTTTTATTACCACATCTGGTACATTGGCTAATTTGCCTTGTCAGGATATGATATCACAATATTTCTTGTTGTCAGGATATGACATCACAACATTTCTTGCTTGTTTGTATACAGGAAGGAACCCGGTTAATCACATAATTAAACAATCAATGAATCAATCATTACTTATCTAAATATTTATTTATTTATTTATTTAATACAAATATTTTTTTTCCAAATATAAAATATCAATTACTTAAATTCAAGTACTTGGATTAATTCCTGATTCAAACCCTTAGGGCATAAGGTTCTGTAATTCCCTAGGATGAGGAGAGCTTGTATGGAGTAGAGTTTCTTGTTTAGACTCCTAGCATTGAGCTGTAACACCTTTAGATTTTCTTGGTTTGGCATTACCTGAAAAGGGCACTATGGGGTAGAACAAGGTGTTAGCCAAGATTCAAAAGCCTAGATGTTAAAGGTGTAGACCATCCCTGGCAAAGCAGCACTGTCTGTTGACCATCTCCTTACATGCTGACAAATATTGTACCCCCTTAAAATGACAGCAGAAACTAAACCATCTATTAAAGTCTTTCATCTTCTGTTTGTATTGTGGCACCATTCTTGGAGAAGGTAAAATAGTGCTCAGTGCTACGCTCATATCTGCCTGAGACACATTTTCCCAGTGTTTTATAACTTATCTCTTCATATTGTCTAGGGAGGTACATCTGAGGTCATTTACTCCCACATGGACTATGACTGAGTCATACTGGTACTTGTGGTTCAATGACCTGAGTGTGCGCATAATTTGGCTGATCCTGCCCCTGATAAGCAACTGACCGTGACTTTTTCCTTACTCAGCCTGGTGAGAGGGACATCATTGTGTCTCACAATAAAGTCTCTAGTGACCAGAATGTTGGACTGTGTGCTGTCTTGCCTTATGAGCTTGGATGTAGCGGCTCCATGAGATGTGGATGCATGTATTGATGTGTGTGTTGTTTTGAAAGAGTGTATTTGGGGCTGCTGAAGGCATTTGTCATGTGTACTTCATCTAGGAGATCTTTGGGGTTTAGGAAGGTTACATTTAAGTGTCTCAGCATATGTGGGTCTATGTGTCTGCTTCTTGTTGTGTGTGACAGGTGTAGCATGCATGCCACTAACAACCTAATTGACATTATGAGTGCTTTTATGTGAGAACTTTGGCTTCAGTGACATTGTGTAAGTACATCCCTCACATATCTTATCAGTTTGTTTGAAAATTAGCTGGTTATCAGTAAACATGAAGCAATTTCTTTATTGCCCCAGGATGCTCATATCCACAAGCTGGTAACGGAGATAGTGGGAAAGTTCATATCCATGGCAACTGACCTTTTTTATTGATTAGACTGTTGTGGTGAGAATATAAAGTAATGTATATTAAGCTTCAACCAGATTTCTGAAAGTATAGTAAGGTCATGCAGCATTCCTTAAGTCATGCATGGAGTTAGGGACTTTTCCAACAGATTCCTTCTGAGTTAAGACAAGCTATTTTGAGGGTAGCTTACAAGACCAGCTTGATTATGATAGAGCACGTAGAAGGGTGTTTACAATTTGTGGCTGAAGACTATGAGTGAATGTTTGAGCTATGTTGAAGGGATGAGGGTAGGAATATTTTTATTTGTTGTCTGTATTATTTTTGATTAATTCGTATAGGATCAGTAACCTGTCATCTGATGAGAATTTCAGGCAGGCAGGTACTATCGTTATGTTTTGAAGTCAATGGACATTCAGAATGAGCAGTATTTTTATGTGTTGCTTGACTTAGTGGAAAAGAACATTAATGGTAGATATAGTGGGGGGGTAGATAGCCGAACATGGCTGAGAATAGAACAATAGCTGAGAATAGAGGTGTTTTGATCCTGGTATACAAAATATTGTAGCTTGTTTTCTTTTATTTAGCCCAAATTTTAAGTTACTTCTCTTTTTTGTTTCTTTTACATACACATCATACCCTGGTTGAAGTGGATTTATAGGCCTAGATCTGCAAAAACACCTGCTTTTACAGCACACAAGTTTTGTGTTTGTGCAGCCTACACTGTACTTAAGCTAATGTTTGTTGACATTATGGTAGCAGTAAAATTATGAGCTTTATATACTTTCTTAACGTCCATAATCTGGTTTTGGTTGTTCGGTAGTTTATCTCTTGCGTAACTAAATTAGCAACAAAGCCCTGTATCTTTTGTATCTGCATTTATATACAAGATAGTTGGTCATTGCTGTCCCTGCATACAATCTGGTTCCAGTATTTTAATTCAGTTGATTAGTGTGTCATAGGATAAATGAACTAATCTATGTTGGAGCCTTTTTTCCATGATCTGGGTCACAAGAACAGGGGTAAATGCAGGATACATGAAAAGTCAGAGCAGGTAGCCAACCAGGTAAGAAGAAACTATAGTTCCCAGAGAAAGCTGATGCAGAAATGGGAAAACATAAAAAAGTCCACACAGACAAAGACCAGATATCAGACTGAGCTCTTGATGGGTGATGTAAACAGATCCTAGCCACTAAAGTACCAAGGTGCACACATAGTATTCCCCTCCTTACTGATGCAGTGTGCCGGACCTTACATCAGACTGGGAGTTCACTTCATCCATTTCCTGTTATTCACTGATCAAATACTAATAGTTAACCACACCTCTCAGCTGTCCAGATTTTTCACAGAATGTCCAGATTTTTTGCCTTATATTTTTGGTCTGTTCCTCATAAAATTTGTGGTTTTCTGGCATATCACTGAAGACTGTAGTCACTAAACAGTGACTTACATTTGTGTGGCAGACTTCCTATCCTTCTGAAAATGCATGCCAATTCAACTCCTGTTATTGTAGCAATTCTAAGTTTATAAAAACGATATTTAAAATCTGTCCCTGTTTTGGGGGCTTTGCCCCCCGCCATTGTTTTAGACTTAGTTGATTTCTTTTGCTGACAGATTGAAAGGTACGTGGTCAGTTGATGTTCATCACACGTGTTGCTGATGTCGACTCATGCTGAATACCTTGGCTGCATGTTTACCTGCAAAGTGCTCTTTTTTCTTTCCTGTAACCTTGTGGTACCTCTGTGAAACATTTGTGTTTGTTTTCAAAGGTATAAATAGTACACGATAAATAATTAGCTAAATATATAGCTCTGTAGTACATATTGTATTTTTCCTCAGTTTACTCATTACAGATGTAGAATTTTCTAAATGAAATCAAAGGAAATCAAATGTTGTTTTGCAAGTCATGTGAAATAATACTGAATTATTTGTTTTGTTACCTAAGCACGTGCAATACTCTTCGTGCAATACCTATTTTCAGGAGTGATCCATTACAGCAAAACAAAGAACTCTAAAAATAGACATGAAAACAACAGCTGACAACAGGCAGGCACCACAGCTTAAAATCGTGACCTGATCAGTGATGCAAATATAACTTCTGGAGTAGCCAGAACATAAAAATAGAGGCAGAGTCCTTGAAATGTGTTTAAAACAAGATCTGAAACTTAGTAAACAATGAATCAGCTAGCAATGCAAAATGCATACAATACAACACAAACTGTTACACTGTTTAACCAAAATGGACACAAGCAGTGAATGTTTACCATAATAAAGTAGCTGCTTGAGGCAGGAAATAAAGGGAATGATAATGATAAATGACAAAGATGGAAAAAATAAAGAAGGCCAAAGGGCAAATCCAGGTTAATAATCGTGGGAAATGAAAGGAAATGCATTAAAAACAAAGCAGTAACAAAATAGCTAACAAGAGGCAGCAAATAAAGGAAGCAAGATGAGTGCAGATCAAGTATAGAGAAAAGGATTGTTTTTGGGGTCCGTCTTATTCTTCCACTGTTTTTGACATCTAGCCATCCAAACCCATTTACTTTTATAAATTAGTACTAGGCCAATTGCCCTTGTAAGCCTAGCCAATTATCTGCTGTGATTCAAACCCTGTGTTTGTAAGGCAAACATCTTAACCATTAGGCCACCCTCCCAACCCCCCATAAACAGCCTCTGCAAGGCTCGAACCCAGAACCCTGCATGCCATAGCCAAAGTGATTTACCACTAAGCCACGTCAGATGTTCTGCCATCCCCTGGCATTCAAAAAATGTGGAAAAGAGATGAAAGAGCTGAGGATCTCAGCTGTCATCCAATGGGATATAACTTTTTTTGTGTGCTCTTAACTCATCCCCCCGGCCAGAAAGCACTGCACAAGACTATCAGTTCTGAGCACAATGCAGGACAATGTTCTGCAGACCAGCAGTCCCAGCGAGAATGCTGTGCATTTTTTTGATAGGCTCTCACACCCTGCATCACATGTGCAAGAGCTGCAGTTCCAGGTTTTCCTTATACAGCTCTCCAGCAGTAGCACTCTACCCCCCCCCGGTACATGAGGAAAGACATCAGCTGCTCACCATACAAAGACATCAGCTGCTCACCATGCCCTCCCTCTAAGCTGGCTTCTGTAGTGCCTGGGATGTTAATTACACTTGAAAGTGGTTGCAATACATCTGGGGCCAGAACCTGCATGCTATGCTGATGGACGAAGAGTAACATTGCTTGAAATGAGAATGAACGTTAGACAAGACAAAAAAGTGCTTTTAATGAATTTTTAAGAGAACAAAGAGAGATAAGATCATAGAAGGGACGGGGGGGGGGGTGCTCATGAAAACTAACAGAATTCACAAAATCCAAATCAGCCTGGATGAAGGAAGACTTTGTGACATTTGTAGAGACCTAAGAGGTAGAACAAATGGTGAAGTGGACGGCAACTGCGGCTAGCAGGATAGAAGCATTTGCAGACAGATGAGCACCTTAAGAATTTAGCAAAATTGTCAGTTAAATTATTGTAATTGGACTGAGGTATAAACTTGTGGATAACCTTAGAAAGGTGCGTATTGTAGTTAAGATAATACAGAGAAAGCAAGCGTTCTCAAAGTCATATGCTGTTTTGATAGCTGACTGGATTAGCTCTGGTGTGGAACAAGTGCCAGTTCATAACAAACCTTTAGAAAATGTAACAGCGGAATTTGCAGAAGCTGTACTATATAATGGTTAAAGGTGGTGAGTGAGATTCTGGGGATGCATAAATGCATTCGCTCTTTGTTAACTACAGTGAGAGCAATAAGACAAAGACTGTATTGGTAAAGCCACCAGTAAACAGACCGTGCCCTTGTGGCTGTTAAGAGTGCCGACCTGATGTCATCAGTAGTCCAGGAACCACAGTACAGTAAGTTGTCATCAGCAGTGAATAGGGACCTGTGGGGTCAATGCCATCATTAGAGACTAAAACAAAAGGGAAAGCTCAAAAGAAAGAGCTTGTAGAGACACCTATCAAAGCAATATACATATAGTGGAAAGGGGTTTAAAATTAGGGTAAAATGAGGGCTGGCAGTTCAGCAGAGAGAATTAAGTCTATGAGCTTCATGTTGCAGTCAAGGGTTTGATTCTTGAGTCACTCAATCTCCATCACTTGTGCAGTCTGCGATTTTGAGCAAGTCAACTAAAACTAGTAGATGATCTATTCTGAGATGCCAAATAATCATGCTTTGTTGCAAAAAAGACTTGGTAATGTAGCTCACACATCCTAGCTACATCAGTAAAACTAGTCCTTTTGATGAGACCTCAGGTCTGTCATTGTCAGTGAGAAAAATAAAGACAGTTATGATATAAACTAATGCCGGGCAACAGAGAAGGACTCAAACAAAACATTTACAACTTCTTTTGAACTGCTTTTCAAAAACTTTCTTGAACACTGGTGTGAGATCCATACAGTGAAATCTGGACCATTTTCTTGGACTTTTACTAATGTATTCATGAAGAAAATGAAGTCCTTTCCATTGATTCAGAGTATATAAATGCAAGTGACTATAGAAATAATGTGAAGCAAGGGAGATATTTTTATGGGAAAAGGCCATTTGTGAGATGACTGCAGTGAAGTAGAAACATTTCTGAAGGCAAAGTAAATTAATTGGAAAAACTGGACAGAATAAATGTCAGTAGAGATGGAAAAAGCAGAATAAATGTGATTATACAACTGATTACACTTGAAAGAAACTGGTATTTGTACCACAAAAACAAAACTACACCCTCTTTTATTCTCTTTAAAAAGATAATTAAGTCAACCAAGGATAAGATTTTAAGCAGCACTGAAGTAGTAACAAAAAATATCCAAAACAATTACTTGCAGGGGAACTAAACCTATTACAGGTCAGCATATTGGTACATCCTAAGCCCTTTCTTTTCCTGAATTCTGTGGAAATGACCATTGCAGTGTCTGTTTTGAAATTATTACACCTAAACTCAGATCAAGCTAACGGTTGGCAAAGAGCATTAAAGCTACGAGTTGGTAACATGACGTGTCTTGTGGCCCAGGGTTTGATTCCATTAGCCTTTATTAGCTTATTGTGTCAGCTTGAGCCAGTCACTTAATAAGGACAGTGTTTGGTGCAATTAGGAAACTGGACTGCATGCCTAGTAACTACCTATGAACGCAACACTTCCACTATTAATTTTTGCCCTTTTGCTGATAACCTCTCTCATGCTTCAAACTGCTCTGTGAACCTTATCAAAAATCTTCTACTGAAGCATAAATCCTGATCAGTGACTAGCGATTTCCTGCCACTGCAATGTTTATCGACGGCTTTTCCATCCTTCTCCTTCTCTGTTTCTATTCGAATAAATCTCCATCTGCTTGAAAAATGTATTTCACACCTTTCCTGTGCTTTCTGTTGCAGGACAGGCTGTCACCATGATCTGCAGGAGCTAGGTAACCCCTGGTTTGGTGCTTTATGTTGCAAGACAGGCTGTTGCCCTGACCTACAGGAGCTAACCCCTGGTTTGATGCTTTCTGTTGCAGGACAGGCTGTTGCCTTGACCTACAGGAGCTAACCTCTGGTTTGGTGCTTTTTGTTGCAGGACAGGCTGTTGCCCTGACCTACAGGAGCTAACCCCTGGTTTGGTGCTTTCTGTTGCAGGACAGGCTGTTGCCCTGACTTACAGGAGCTAACCCCTGGTTTGTTGCTTCTGTTGCATGACAGTCTGTTGCCCTGACCTGCAGGAGCTAACCCCTGGTTTGGTACTTTCTGTTGCAGGACAGGCTGTTGCCCTGACCTTCAGGAGCTAGGTAACCCCTGGTTTGGTACTTTCTGTTGCAGGACAGGCTGTTGCCCTGACCTTCAGGAGCTAGGTAACCCCTGGTTTGCTTACTCTCCTGATTTTAGAGCTGTTTGCATACAGCCTTGCCTTTGGCTTTGATTTAGTTTTGACACGACTGTAGGTAGCTTGGTTACTTTCTCGAAAGCCCTTAATCACAAGTTGTGAAAACCCTTATATGCAACTGCCAATTAACAGATGTCCACCACTTTGCTTTTTTTTTTGCAGTGCTGTGTGCAGGTCTGAAAATGGCATTTTAGTTGTGACCTGGTCTGCTTTTGCATGTTTTTTTTTTTTTTTTTTTTAATGTTCTGCAACTGCTGATTTGGATTCTAAGACGGCTTTGCATTTTCCCATGATTACAGTATGATTTCTGTTTTAATTTCACACTATAATTGCTTATTTTTATTTAATTATCACAGATACCGCTAATTTTGCTTCTCTATTAATTGTCAGCATTTGTAAGCATCTATCTTCACCTGATTTGCCATAAGTATTGACTATTTTACCATTACAGAGGCAAGTGTGGTTTTAGTCCAAACTCATTTAATCCTTTAATACAAACAGAAATTTTTGACAACTACTATAAAGATTATCTCTTGAACATGATATCCATTTGGGACCTCATTGTTCACAAATATGTACAATTCAGTCATTTTGTGGCTAATTAAGTCTAGGGATGTGCTAGTTTTCTTTTCTTTTCAGTTTTACACTGTTTTGGCTGTGACGTTTTACTCTGTGACAACAACAGCTTATTCAGCTGTTGCAACATTTCTGGGCATTACTCACATTTTAAGGTTGTTTTTCCTCACTGACTTCCAAAGTTTCTATTTTTGTGTAATACACTCTTATTACATTGAGTTCAGCCCTAGTCAAGTTTGGCACTGAAGTTGGTTACTACCTTTAGTAGTCACTTGGCATGCAACTGACAAGTATAACTATTGATATCTGACACTGACAGCTTGTCACGGGCCTTTATTCGTACGTTGGCCTAGAATGTAACTATCCAGCTTCCATCCTCTGGTGTCCCTCTTCGCAGCATTGTTGGGTTGCTATTATTCACTTGAGTGCTGCACTGCTTGCACTTTTGTGTAAAGCCTTCATTGTTTATCACTCAGATTTTACCCTGTATTATTGTTTTCAGACTAGGTACTGCTAGGCCAACACCCTGGAGGAGTCATTTAACTTGACATTCTACCCAGGTTGCCCCTGAAAAGGGACTATGTGCTTGCTTTGTGGACTTAAACATTTAACTTTTTTTTTTTATTAAAGGACATGCCAGGACATTGTTTGTTACCAAAGAGATTTCCTCTTCGTTGTCCACTCTGGTGCTTCTAGAAACTTTCCACCAGTAGCTAGTATACTTAGAATAAGTCAGAGTGCTAGACATAGCCAGAGTAGATGAAGTCAGGCCGCTTTGGTGTGCCAGCTGTTTTGCTGGATAAGCACAACTCTTAGGTAGAGCAGAGCATAGGCTGTTCACTAATTTATCTACTAGATCACTATATGAGACAAGTTTTAGAGACCTGAACATCAGTGATCCCTGTGACATCCCTCCTCTGGGCCAATAATCAAGGAATCTCAATCTTCACCACTGACACTGATGAGAAAATTGGATACATGCAGCATTTTCAGGTGCAGTGCTCTGCACCAAGCACAATTTTCCTTAAGAGCACACACGGAACACACTCCAATCCTGGGGCTGGGTTTTCCTCTCCAGGCCCCAGATAAGACTCAACTTTTCCCTCTGCAGACATCAGTGCTCTGTCCCCCTGTTTCAAGTAGCTGACACGCATACTCTTTGAGATTTGATTTTTACACACACACACACACGCACACACACGCACACACACACACACACACACACACACACACACACACACACACACACACACACACACACACACACACACACACACACACACACACACACACACACACACAAGGCGGGCAAAGATTTACCTGCTATACCACGTCCTCCCCAGACTATAAAATAGATTGACTGCCACCAGCCAGCTACTTTAAGGATCTTACCAGGGTACCTAATTATTCTTAGTAAAATTAATACTTATACAAATGTTAGTATTAACCAAGCAGCAAAACTTTCAGGAGCATGAAGCGACAGTGCCACCAAATAAATGCAGTTACCCTCAAAGGTTAAAATATTTTCTAAAAGAACAGCCACAATGAAAGGTTTACATATATTTAATAATAAATAAAATAGAAAACATTGAAAATACTGAATATATATTTACAATAAACACCAGAGCTTCAATTCATAGGAAATATAAAACAATAACACAGATGGAAAGACTCAGACAGATACAGAAAAAATGTATTTAACTAATCTCACTATATTTTCTAACTGAAGAATTTCTGTTCCCTAGTTAAGTTATTTACAAAAGCAAGGCAAGATGAAGTGGGTGAGTGGTCTTATTGTCAGGTCCAAGACAGAGTACTGAGTGTCACTATCACATCCCTCACTAATATCTATAGAATGACATTACATCTGGTCACCTGACTCTGTGGTTCCCACTTTACCCCTCTGACCAGAAGCTGAACCAGAATCTAGCACCATTGTGTCACACTACACATCCAGAACTTTGCTAAAGCATCTGGAGACTTGTGCTTCTGACTCCTCCATTGATTTTTTTTGGATGTGCATATCTCAAAAAATTGTGTTGGTGGGCTTGAAACAGAAATGTTCAGGAAACCATGCTGGAGAAATATTAAATTACATTGAACCAGCATGCATCCAACTTGCACCTATTGCAATATGTTGAAGGGGCAGTTTCTGAGAACCTGAAGGCTATATACTAAAGATAAGCGGTTGGATGAGAAGTCTGACTCTCTTAGTAATGAATTTTATGTAAGAGGCTGTACCCGTAATGAGGTTGCTGAAACTTTGACTCATGTTAAGAAGCTAAGAGCAACACATGTGAAGCCCTATTTTTCTGATAATGTGAATAGGAATAATAAAACGTTGCACCAAGCTCCTAATTGTTTATGTATTGTTTTTACCAATTCAAACAATAACAATGCTATACGCAATGTTATAAAAAGGAATTGGCCGATACTATTAGCAGATGAGGATGTAAGAATGATTGCAGGTGAACAACCAAAGTTTTATTTTAGGAATGCTAAGAACTTAAAACAAAGGCTCTACTATTAGAATAATATGGGATCCGAGCCAAGAGTCTTGTCATCTAGAGTGGGCATACAACCCTGTCGCTGCTGCAAGGCATGCTCTTATATTTCTGATATTCCTTTTCTTGTACATCCTATCACTAAAATCAAGTATGAATTTAAAATTTACACTGGTTGTAAAACAGAAATTTGGTATATCTTGCAACTTGTAAAGATTACCCTTGTTTTTGTGTTGGCATGACAAACCAAAGTTTGAACAAAAGCTCCTTGAACATGTTAGTGAAATTAGGAGAGATGTTGATACAAATGCATTGTAGTACAAGCATATTAAATCTAATATTGGTCAGAGTTTTTTTATTCAAAGTGAGCCAGTTAAATAAAAATATTAGGGGTAGTTGCATTATTAACACAACAGAAAATAATGAATTAAGATGGATTCAAACTTTACAGGCTGATAGGAATTTTGGCTTGAATGAGAATATTCTCCTTAGACCCTATTTGAAGACATGCAAGATCAGGCATTAGCCTGTTGCTATGGTGATTAATAGTTTAATTGTCTTATAGGTATTCTGTTCTTTGTGATTTTTAATTGAACTTTAGTATTTAAGTGTGTTTGAGTGTTTCATTTTATTCAGTCTGAAGAAATGATTATGCACGAAAGTGCTGAAATAAATGTAATTATTTTAGTTCAGCTGTGCTGGTTGTGTCTTCATTTTTGTTCTATGTTTCTATGGCCGCTCCCAGTTTGCAGTTGTCAGCAAACTTCGTCAGCTACAAATCTTTAGTTTTTGGTTGTACTTCAGAGAAACAGATTATGAACAGTAGAGGACCCAGGACTGATCGCTGTGGAACACCAGTGGTTATGGGTCTGCTGTTAGAGATGGATTCCCCTATTATGACGGTATGGGTTCCATCGGTGAGCTAGTTACCAAACTACCTAATGATATGAGTTAATACCAAATGGGTGAGTTTGTCAATAATGCCTGAGTGGGGGATAGTGTCAAAAGCCTTGGTCAAGTCCAGGTAGGCTCTTTGCACAGTTTTCCCTTTGTCCAGGGATCTGGTGACTGTCTTGAAGATATCAACTAAGTTTAACAGCCATGATGTCCCTTTGACAAATCCAAACTGAGTAGGGTCAAGTGTTTGGAGACTTTGTTGATAAGGTCCATGATGATTTGCTCCATGGCCTTGCAGATAATGCTAGTCGAGCTAATAGGTCTATAGATCCTGGGGTCAGTGGAAGCACTGCCCTTGTGCAAGGGGATAATGATGGCCATCTTCCATTCAGCTGGGAGTAAGCCGGTGCTTAGACTATGACTGAAAAGAGCACCTAATGGTGTTGCTAATTCTTGTTGCAGCCCATGAAGGATGCAGCCTGAGATGTTATCAGGTCCTATAGATGCTGTGTTTTTGGCCTTAGAGAGGGCATTTATGACATGCTCTGTAGAGATACAAGGTGGGGGACAGGTGGAAGGAATGTCATGGGGTATGTATGGTGGGGACAGGGCAGTGAAGTTTTCACAGAACCTGTTAGCTAACAGGTTTGCTATGTCTACAGGCTATGTGTATGTGGTATCATTAACTACCAGTCTGGCACAAATCTGAATCTTATATTTTAGGCTACGGATGCAACTAAAGAATGCCTTGCAGTTGTCCTTAGTTGAGGATGCTAATTTGGATTCATAGTTTCCTTTGGAGGACTTCACAAGAAGTTTTATTTGCTTGTTTAAGCTGAGGAGGGAGTGTTTCCAATTTAAGTCTCACTCCCTCTTAGTCTTAGACAGCAATTGTTTTCCTTTTATTGTAAAGCCTGTTAATGGCAGTTGTCTACCAGGCAGGTTTGCTCTTTCTTGAAGAGTTTGTTTTGGTCCAATCAGGTATGGCTGAGTCAATGCAGTTATACAGGTGTTTGTAAAAAGCATTGGTGTATGACTCAGCATAGCTGCCAGTTCCATCTGAGGAGGAGATGCAGTGAGGTTATTTATACTATCCCTTAGAGGGATATAATCTGCTTTGGAGAAGTTTTTTAGTTTAGCTTTATTGCTGGGGGGGAGGTCCAGTCTGATAGTTACTTCAAATGAGACTGATTTGTGGTCAGATCTGACAAGGGAAGACCTCACAGTGGGGGTGCTACAGTGGTCCCCCATATTGGTAAACACCACATACAAGATGTTGCCACCTATAGTTGGGATGTCCACCAGCTGATACAGGACATTGGAGTTAATTAACTCGAGGAACCTTTGGGCAAGTGAGTTTGAGCATGAGTAATTTACAGAGTCAGTGGATGGGTAATTAAAATCATCCAGAACCTGCTCTCTGGAGATACTAGGCAGAGAACTGGTGACAGGTATGTTATGGGGTGTGATTGATGGGGACAAGGAGGGGTGAAATTTTCACCAAACCTGCCTGCTAGCAGGATATTGATGTCCCCAGGTTCAGTAAAGTGGTACCATCCACAACTAGTTTGGCACAAAACTGGGCCTTCCTTTTTAAATTTCACACATAGCTAAAGAATGCTTTGTGATTTACCTTGGCTAGGGATGCTAACTTAGTTTCGCAATTAGCTTTAGAGAACATTACAAGATGTCTAATCTGCTTGTTTATGCTTTGGAGGGAGTTCTTCCTTCACTGGACCATTCCCTCTAGGTTTCTAGCAGAAGTTTCTTTCTCTTATTGTATAACCTATAATTACTGAATGTCCACCAGGGTGGCTTATGTTTTCATGAGGATCTTGATTTGATCCATTCCAGTATGGCCGAGTCTATAAAATTTTATATAGGTGTTTATACAGAATATTTTTGTACACCTCAGTATAGGGGTCATCATGGCCGGCCTTAGGCATAGGCCAACAACTAAGGCCCACCTAAGCGCCCCCGCACTAGCAGCACTTTTCTTTTATTTTGTATTTAGGTAGGGGATGGGGGGGGGGGGGGGGGTGTGTGGGGGGGTGCCTGTGTGGAGCTGCCTTTGGCACCAGTTGACCTAGGGCCACTCCTGGGGGTCATTGCTGTCAATGTTGGCAGGTGCTCTGAAACTACTGATGTCATCGCTCAGTAGGCTATAGTTTGTTTGGAGAAATGTTTTAACTTTTTTGCTCCTGAGGGTGGGTCAGGTATGATTGTTACTTTGAACAAGATTGATTTATGATCGGACTTTACCAGGGAGGGCCCCACACATGGGTTGGTGCAGTGATTCCCCCATGTTGGTGAACACTATATCCAGGATGTTAGAGCCTCTCACAGGGGTGCTTAATATCTGCTCCAGAGCATTTGTGTTAACAAAGTCCAGGAACATTTTGGCAAGGGGGGGTTTATGCTCATATATGTTACCCAATCGATGGAAGGATAGTTAAAGTCACCCATGACCAGGGTATTTAGCTGTACCAAGAGTGACTCAAGTAGGTCTAGGTAGGCTGTGTGGTTTTCGTGGTTCGTGGTGGGGGACCTCTAACTAACAATGGTGTGGAGACAGGGGTTCCAACAGTTATCTGGACTTAGGGTAAATCTAGGCAGTCGTAATATTTAACCAGTCTAGAGGTGTATATGTCTTTAATGAAGATGGATACTCCTCCTTCCTTGTTTTTTTCACATTCGTTGTCTGGTCTGAATGTGTGGAAGGCATTGTAGCCCTACATAGCTGGGGTACTCTGTGATGCCTTGAAGCATGTCTCTGTGACTGTGCAGACATCAGCATCTTCCAGAAAATGCCAAGCAGTCTAGATTCAGCAAGTCTGAATCTAGCCTATGCTATAAATTGTTCAAGTACTATAAATAGGCAGTATAGAAAACACAGTCACAAACAATAAAAACAGTTTAAAGTAGGCTACAAAACAGTTGCAAACAGTTTAAAATGTGAAAAAGTTTATAAAAATACTTATTTGTCAGTAGAATTCACAGGGTGCCTTGCATGTTGTTCAGATTGACTTCAGATCTCTGGTTAATGAGGCCGAACTCTGAGCAGCTTTGATAATGTGGGCACAAACCCCAGCAAATGCTGTGTTTAAATATCAGCTAAGTAAATGTGCTTTTAGAGAATCCAGCCAATAGGAAAGCCCAAGACTGAACTTTGTTCCAACAATCCCCAACTCAGATGGGTCCTTGCCTACACTCTTCTGCCACAAGGGTGCAGGAGGGCCCTCTGGCTGGTAGGATGGCTGGGTTTAATGCTCAGAAAATGCCAAACAGTCTAGATTCAGCAAGTCTGAATCTAGCATATGCTATAAATTGTTCAAGTACTATAAACAGGCAGTGTGGAAAGCACAGGTTTCACCCATTTTCAGCAGAGACCCAGTGAGAAAAGCTTCACAGAACAAGTATACAATGCATATTTACAATATAAAAATAGATTAGATAGTACAGTGATTTATAGGGTGAAGAGCTGCATATGCACACCTTTGTACATCCATAAAACTAGCATAGTACATTCCTAAACCTTTGAGTGCATTTGTACATCTGAAAGTTATTAGCCTGATTCTTTGCAGCAAGCCTAGCATCAGTGATGATAGTTTATTCCGCAATGACAATCCCAGGGGAAGTACACAGTCTTTGTAGGGAGCTTCTATCCTGCCCATAGTGGCATATGTATCAGCTACTGGATTATGAAGACCTTGTGTTCTTTGATTTAGGCATGTGACCTACTAATTGTAGGTTGGACTTCTACCCAACAAAAATGTCATTTGTGTGTCTCTATGATTTGAGTCCAATAATATTATTAGGGCATCCACTTTCTTAAAGTAATGAGGTCTTTCCATCAGCAGTAAAGAAGATGTTAGTTAACCCTATCTCGAAGATCTCTACTTTAGCTCCTGATGCCTTATGACGCCACCCCATCGCTAAATTGTTTATAAGTAAGGTTATTGAAAACATAGTTTATTCGGAGATTACATTCATCTTCAGTGAATATCACATTGATGGCTCTTCCAGTCAGGATTTTACACTAGATTAGGAAGTGAGATTACCCCTACTGGGGTACTGCATGATCTTCTAATGGTCAGAGGACAGTGTTACTATTCTAGCCGATAGTGCTTCAGCTATCTTTGGCATTTCATATGGTGTATCATTGCATCCCTTTACTTCAATTTTGGACTTATTTTGTAGTTTTAGGTATTATCCTGAACTGGTTTGCTGCTGTCATTTTAGGATGTACCCAGTGGGTAGCGGCAGGGGTTAATTGTTCCTTAACTTACATGGTAACCTCAGTTTTCCCACAAGGTTCTATTTGCTGATGTTCTCTGTTTCTGTAAGCTTCGTTTGGGAGAACTCACGGGAGGAAGAAGTCTTTTACTATCACTGCTATTCAGACAACATGCAGCTTTATCTTTCCTTTCCTCAGGACAGCTGCCAACTGCAGAGTCTCTCACTGATGACTTGGACTACATCCAAAGGTGGAAGGATAGTTACCACTTCATGCTCGGTTTTATGAGGCCAGCCATAGCAGTGCATACTGCCTTCAGAAATTCTAATATTTTAGGTCTAAAATACACCATTTATAGTAGCGCTGATAAACTGGATTTTGTGAAGAAGGAGATAAATTCTGGTGTTGCCCTGGATGAGAGCCTGACATTTAGAGACCAGGTCTTAGATGATAACACGATAACTAAGGAATGTAGTCTGAAATAAGTGCCTTTTTCACCAGCAGAATCTCTTGGTTCTTGTGCACACCTGCACATCATTTGATTTTAGCACCTTCTTCAAGCACAAGAACTTCTGGTATTCATGCATGCCTTAGTCTCCTCCTGGTTTGGTTACTGCATATTCCTGTAACTATGGCTGTCTCATTCAGAACCAGTCTGTTTCTAGCTAATGTAGAACATTCTGTCCAGTTACTTCCTGTTATTGACATATCACTCATATTTGACAGAGTTTGCACGGACTGTCGTTACAGCCTTGTATCACCTCTGAAGTTCTTGTTTTATTATATATAATCCTCTGAAGTCTGGGTCCCCTTTACTTAAGGGGGCCTTCCCCCACCTTCCGAATAAGTTTTCGTGTTTTTCCTCCACAAAGCTACTACAGCTTTCTAGGGTTCATAGTAAATGATCAAAGACACATTCTTTCGAATGTGTCTTGATCATACTTGAAAGCACGAAAAGACAAAATAGCGAAATGGCATATAAGCGAATTCTTTCCCTGGGAAATAAATCACTTGGCCGCTTCCATTACTTTGCCATTTTCGTCACTGTAGTGCAATCTCAGAGTTGGTATATTTAAGTAGGGGTGGGGGTGGGGGGCAAAGCTCCCCACTTTATGAAATGTTTTAAAATTTTTTTTTTGTTTTGTGGAACAGCAATTTTTTTTCCCTTGGAAAAAAATCGCTGTTCTAAGCGTTCGAGATTATAAGCTTTTGCTTACATGGGTTCAATAAATCATCATTCGCTTTTTTAAGTGTTTGATGATTTAACATAGACCCAGCTTTCTAGAGTGTGACATAAATCCCCTGGAATCTGTTCTTTTTCTTTAAGCTTTCTTGCCCCAGGAATCTTCTTCATCATTAGCTAAGGTTGGTTGCTGACTGCTGGTAAGAGACCCTTTAAGACACGCTTATTTATTTTTTGCAGATGACTAGTTTTTTATAACTATTTCCACTAGCCGAGTCTGTGATTTTAGTGAAACCAAATTTACTTAGCTTGTTTGCTTTTCCTTCTATGCTGTGTGCTCTATGTTTTATCTATTTTAATGTATTATAGTGAACAAACAAGCACTCAAAAGTTAACTTTGAACGTGAAATGGAATTACTTTTATTATTGCATGTAAAAAGGCCTGAACTGGGTCTATGTCCTCCTGTCTCTTTTTATTTTCCAACTTTTTCACCTGTACCTAGTAGGGTTCATATCTGTAAATTTAATACCCCCCCCCCCCACCCAGAAAAAAAAAATGAAAAAGGTCCACACCTTTGAAGTCAGTAAAAATACTGTAATTACAAAAGGATGGTTCTTCTTCTCTAGGCAATAATTCTCAGTTGTTATGTGCCATTTCCTTAAATACTGGCAGATGTGTACAGTACACTCCCAGGTTTATCACCGTTATCAACACTCACAGCTTGTTATCTGGCTATCAGCATGGATTAACTCTGGTCGTGGAACTGACAGAACATTCTCTGCTATAACAGAGAACCTGCTTCCTGACCTTAACTAAAGCAGCATTGCTTACACTGGGTACTGTTAATTGTAAGTTCATCACTGAGTTTTTCCTTTAAAAAAAGGCCCTCTGTCATTGGTCATCATGCAGATACCAACCCTTGATGGATTGACAGCTGCCCTGAAGGCAGATCTCATCTGGTGTGATGGGATCATTTATTTGTTATTTTATTAATTTTACATTTGTTAATCAGATAGGTGGGCTGGGTTGTGTTGGGCTGGGCTAATGACCATTTTCATGTATAACCCAAGCCAGATGTGGCTTCAGGCCAGTTATTTAACATTAAGAATGTTTGTGGTCTGCACTCTTGTGGGAGGAGAGGCTAGATTCTGCCCTTCTGAGCTGGGCATTTCTGGTTAAAAGCTTATTGTGCCTGCTTATTCCCCTGCACCCTAGTGGCAGGAGTGTGCAGTTAGAACTTGACCGATCGAAGATTGCTGGAACGGGGCTCAGTTTTTAGCTTTTATTGGTTAATTTGTTTGCTCGTTTCCCGCCTTTCCTAGCTAGTATAGCCCAGATCCCAGGCTTTACTGGTTTCAGGACTTTATTTTCTGTGTTCAGGGCTATCCAGACCTTGCTGTGGTAAAGGGAAGTCATACTGCTTACCAATTTGTGTTTTTGGTATTTTTTAGAACTAGCTGGTTTCTCAGTAGTAGCACTAAAATCTGAACCCCTGTGACTAGCACTTGCTCCTTGTTAATAAGGAGAGAAATTAATCGGAGGCACTAAACAGCTACTGCTGCAAAACCTAAACAGGCATGTCCAAGGTCAGCTTCTCTGGATTTCTTCCCTGTCCACCTGGTCAGACAACCCCTCTCTCCTACCACCCAACATTTACAACTGTGAGAGAGCACTTTACATAGCTAAACTGAAAAGTTCAGTCAAGAGGAGAGATTAACACCCTGCACACACCTCCTCAAGCAACACATAGCCCTAAACCCACAGCAATCAACACACACACACATACACATAAACACACAACATACACATATGCGGAAGCCCTAAAGCCATTAACCTGCAAGCAACAGGGACCTGAAAAAGAAACACGCACCAGTCACAACCAAAGAGACACATAGCTCACAACACGAGTGTGCCACCCAACAACAGCCCCTAAGGCAAGACAATGTACCCAACACCTTAGTCATAGGTGACTCTATAGTCAGGCACACTGATGTCCCACTCACCAGGCTGAACAAGGAGAAAATTACAGTCAGCTGCCTGTCGGGTGCCAGGATCCACCACATAACGCATGCACTCAAGTCACTCCACAAAAAATATGACTTTGTCATTGTTCATGTTGGAGTGAATGATTTGAGATGAACCTCTGTGGACTACATGAAAAGAGACATGGAAGAGTCTCAGATCATGTGGCCCAGACAGGTATGACCCTAATCCTGAGTAGCATCCTGTCTTTGCCCAGAATGATACCACAGTATAAGGACAAAATGGTTGACTTCAACAATTGGCTAAGCTTCTGGTGTCATTCAAAGGGGATGCAGTATCTGTCTGCCTGGGACGACATGATTGACAAACCACAATGCTTTGCCAGAGATGGTCTGCATCTGTCACCCCTGGGATTCAGGTTACTGGCTAAGGCTCTTGCCACCCCTATAGTGCCTTTTTTTAGGCAAAGTTCAAAGGACAAAACCACCACTGTAACAGATACAAGCATGCAAAATCTGAAGGTAATGCTACTCAATGCTTGAAGTCTAAACCTCAAAATGCACTCTCTCGAGTCACTCCTAAAATGGAGAACATCGATATCTGTGCAGTAACTGAGACCTGGATCAAGACTCCAGAGAGCACCCCTGCAATACCAGGCTACAACTCTTACCACACTTTGTGGCCACCAAACCATGACCGAAACACTAAAGGTGGAGGAGTGTCCATATTCTCCAAGGATATTCACACCTCCAGGCTGGTTGCTCAACACAATGCATCTGAAATTCTCCAGGTGCAACTAACACTAGGTAAGACTGCAATCCAAATTGTAGCTTGCTACAGATCCCCCACCATGCCCCAAGATTCTCACTACACCTTTCTAAACATACTGGAAAATATTAAGATACAACCAAACACCCTAATACTGGGTGATTTTAACTACCCTGCCATTAACTGGGAAAACTACTCATGTACCAACACCTTTTCCCAATGGTTCTTGGAATTCATAAATTCCAATGCCCTGGATCAACTAATCCATTGTCCCACCAGGGGCTCTAATATCCTAGACCTGATCATTACCAACATGGGAGATAGATGCTCCACACCAGTGGTCAACCCCTCATTGGTCAGATCTGACCATAAGCAAATCACCCTTGGCATCCACACCCCACCCCCACCCTCCAGTATGGAAACCTCCGTAAAAAACTTCTCCAAAGCCAACTTCATGCTACTCAAGACAGAAGTGACAAACTTCATTACACCCATGCAGACGGGAGTTGAAAGTTCGACTGCTGAAACCTACACTTAGGCACTGTACAAGCACATCCACTCGTGCATGAATTGTGCCATCCTAAATAGAACCAAGACGCTCTCTTCCAAAAAAAGGAAGCCAATCTGGTGGTCTCCTGCCATAAACAAACTATACAACAGTAGGAAGAAACTGTTGGAGAAAGGAGGAAAATCCCAGGATGCAAAAACTCCCTTACCAGCCTCAGTAAGAAGCTGAGATCCCTCATAAAATCCTCCAAAGCTAGTTATGAAAATAAAATTGCCAAAGATTCCAAAGACAACCACAAGGCATTCTATAGTTATGTCAAGAATCTAAATGGCAATGCTCAGATCTGCTCTGAGCTACAACAGAATGGCGTTAAATATACTGATCACAAGGATATTGTCAATATACTGGCAGATCGATTTAGTGCAGACTTCACCCCCCCCTCACCCCCTAAAGGGCCCATCTCAAAACCAAGAGATTGCCAAATTCCGGTAATCACAGCCACACAGGTAGAAACCGCACTCTCCAAAGCTAAGAATACAGCATCCATGGGATCAAACAGCATCTCAGACTGTGTACTACATGAACTACAAAATGAACTGGCACCTCACCTAAGTGACATGTTTATTCATAGCTTCACCTCAGGCTTTGTGCCCACTGAGTGGCGCACAGCTACAGTTATCCCACTCCACAAGGGGGGATCCACCTTGGATCCTGGGAACTACCGTTCCCATCAGTCTGACAAGCCTGATCTGCAAGGGTATGGAATGCATTATCATGGAACTTATAAACAAAGACATTGGCAACCTTCAAACACTGGACCCCACACAGTTTGTGTTCGTGAAGGGCTGATCTTGTCTCCTGAACCTGATTGACTTCTTCAAATCAGTCTCCAGAGCTGTGGATGAGGGTACAGAAGTCCACACAGCCTATCTGAACCTTGCCAAGGCCTTCGACACCATCCCCCACTCTGGAATCATAGATAAACTTACTAAGCTGGGCATAAATCCATATGTCACTCAATGGGTTGCCAGCTGGCTTACTGACAGAACCCAGACTGTAAAAGTAGTCGGCTCCAAATCCAGCTCTAGACAAGTGACAAGTAGAGTACTTCAGGATTCAGTTCTGGGACTGCTCTTGTTTGGCATCTACTTCTCTGAAGTACAGGTCAACACTAAGGGATTCTGGCTAACAAAGTTTGCAGATGACTGCAAACTGGGAGCCATTATTGAATCCCCAAATGATGTGGATATTCTACAAAATGGCCTTACAGAAATAAATGCTTGGTGCCAGAGCCATGGGCTCAAGCTTAATGCCAAGAAATGTATAGTTATCCCCTTTGGGAAAAACCATGTACCCATGAATTACCACATAGGTGGCAGTACACTAAACACTGAAAGTGTGATGAGAGACTTAGGGACACAGGTGGACAGTGGTCTCACCTTCGATAACCACATCGCCACAACAGTCAGGTAATCCTTCTATGTGGCACACCTCATCACTAAGGGCTTTTCATCCAGAAAAAAAGAAGGTTGTTGTCCCACTGTACTCATCCCTCATTAGACCCATTATAGAGTACAATGCCCCATTTGATATGTACCTCACAAGACATCTGCAACAGCTGGAAAGGATGCAGAAATACCTCACTAAAAGAATCACAGGCCTAAAGCAGATGCCCTATTCTGACCGTCTAAAAAAACTCCAGTTATACTCTGTGGCATATTGTCTACTCAAGGGCGATCTCTGCTTAACATACAGGGCCATGTCAAACCCTGAGCTGTTGGGCATGCTCCACTTAAAGAAATCCCAATCCCTCAGAGCCACACACTCCAGGGATCTAAACCTTGTCATCACAAAAAGCAAAACATGCTGGAGGGATAGGTTTCTGACCCAGAGACTCCCCATGCTCTGGAATAGACTGCCCATACATGTCAAGCAGAGCACCTCCTTTGCCCTCTTCAAAAGGAACCTTGACAATTGGATGGGAGAAAGCAAATTCACCCCTGGGATCACATCAGTCGCCCTGCTAGACATGGGTCCAGGGAAGTAAATATTGTGGGAAGAAATATCCAGGGAATTGTTATGGCTAAGCTTGTATAGGCCCTGGGGCCGATAGCCTAGTACCAACCTATGAACCTATGAACCTAAGTAACAGTGCTGTTAATTTGCACAGAATAAGAAACTACATAGATTTTAATTAATGCCACAAAAAAGAGAATATGACATGTTTACAGATAATGCATGGTACAGAGATTCAGAATATATGTTACTCTACCACCGTGAAGTAATTAAAACAATAATTGAGCAAAGTTGTTAGAAGTAAGGAGATGGTGAACAGTACAGAGATGAGAAAGAACAGACAAATGGGATTAATATTAATAATAAGAAGGGCGTGCTGTGGGAGGCCTTGGAGGGAAATAGTATGAAGAGATGAGAGCTAATAATATCTGTTGAAACATCTGAATTGTACAAATTCAAGTAGTGTGTCTCTTGTGAGTTGTGCAGAATTTTTTAAGATTTTTTCCCCACCTTCCCACCCTGTTGCTGTTTTGTTCTTAAATACAACTGTCTTTCTATTGCCTGCTTCTTACATTAATTTGACCACATATCTCCTTCCCTCTCCCCTTTCACTGGCTGTTGTAAGTAAGCACAAAATTATCATTTTGTGAAATCACTCCCCTTCAACATTTTAAATTTATTGGCCATCCCAATGTATTCCATCGAGCCAGAATACAAAAGTATCCACCACCTTTCGATTTATCTTACACTTAAAATTAATGGCTCTCCACTTAAATAGCTACAGCCTAAGTTACCCACTTTCACATCTAACTGCTTAGTGCACACTGCAGTGTTTAGGGCATTAATCCATTTTATTTTCATCTTACATTTAAACATCTATTGCAAGGCCACCAATAATTGGAGAACCCACATTCTGCCTCTCAGTAGTCATCTTGGGATTAGTGCTTCTGTTTTTTTTTCCTGGTGAGACAATGACCACATGGACATTATTACCTGGAGACTGCTGATCATTGGAAAGTCTAAAAACTGCTTCATAGGTGACAGCTTGGAATCTGTGCTAATATTGTGGTCCTGGTGAGAGAAGGAGCCGAGTGCACTGATTCCTGACTCTTTCTGATTGGTCAGTGAGTATCTGTGCTTGTCATTCCTGATTGGACTGGTTGCTATTCAATGCATCTACCAGGAAAAGGTGACAACAAGCCTACAAACCCTTACATCATCTGGGACAAGACTGAATCACCAAACAGGCAGTGGTCTGCTTCTCTTCTTCAAATTGGTGCTAATGTTTTGCTTATGGTGAGAGAAGAAGCAAAAGGCCCTTGTATCCCAGAACAGTGAAGTTGTGGGAGAGCAGCACTAGTAGCAGCCAGGCAGTAGCCATTCACGTGACTACTTTCTTTTCATCATTCTTGACTAATTCTTTGTTTCTAACTTCACAATATCTGCCTAAATACTTCATCCTTAAATTTTCAGGGTCTATGTATTAGTTTGCCTCAAGTGTTTGGCCGTGCCCTGTACAGACTCAGATATTGAAATGACATTTTTTCCTGTAAAAGCACAATTTAAATTTCACCAATACCTAGTTGCACACAGGGCAACTAGTTTGCAGTGACAAGCACTGTCTCCACAGATGCAAACTGGATACTCCTGATATTGCTTTATATTCCCACTCCAATTGTCTAATCAGTAAAAAGGGATCTGTTGCCATGGATATGAACTTTCCCACTCTCTCCATTGTCAGTTCTCAGCTTAGTGGATATGAGTATCCTGAGGCAATGTAGAAATTGCCTCATGTTTACTGATAGCCAGTTAATTTTCAAACAAACTGATATGGAATGTGAGAGATGTATTTACACAATGTCTCTGGAGGCAAAGCTCTCACATAAAAGTACTCCTAATGTCAATAAGGCTATTTGTAAAACACACGCTGCACCCATCACACACAATTCAAAGCAGTCATATAGACCCAGGTATGCTGAGGCATTTACATGTAACCTTCCTAAACCCTGAATACCTCCTAGATGAAGTACACATAACAAATAGCCTCAGCAGCCCCAAATTCTTTCTTTCAAAACAAAACCCACATCAACACATAGAGCCACATCTCATGGAGCCTCTACTTCTAAGCCCATAAGGCAAGTCTCCACACAATCCAGCATTCTGGTCATTGGATACTCCATCATGAGACACACTAATGTTTCTTTCAATAGACCGAGTAAGGAGAAAGCATGGTCATTTGCTTATCGGGGGCTAGGATCTGCCACATTACGCATGCACTCAAGTCACTGGAGCACAAGTAACAGTATGACTCAGTCATAGTCCATAGTTTCATAATTTCATAGTATATTACTAGGCTATCTGCCCTGGGGCATTTGTAAGCCTAGCCATAGTGATGTGGCTTTTGCCACCCCATGAAATGGTACAAAGATTGTACAGAATACATTTAGAATGCTGTGCCTCTGTCTAGTAGTGACAAAATGAAAGTCCCCGTATATAATAGAATTAGTTTACTGTGCCCCTGTCTAGTACTGACACAGATGTGACCCCCTGGGGTAAACTTACGATCTCCCATCCACTCATCAAGATTTCTCTTGAAAAGAGTCAGTGAGGGGCTCTGCCTAATACGAACTGGGATCCTGTTCCAAAGCATGGGAAGCCTCTGGGTTATGAATCTATCCCTCCAGCATGTCCTATTCATACTTGTGCCGAGGTTTAAGTCTTTAGCTCTCGTGGTCCTGATGGATTTGGATTTTTTGAGGTGGAGCATGTCCATCAGATCCTGATTGGACATGGCCTTGTACATCAGGCAGAGATCACCTCTGAGCAGGCGGTATGCTACTGAATAGAGCTGAAGTTTCTTTAGTCTGGCAGAATAAGACATATGTTGGAGACCCTTGATCCTCTTGGTGAGGTACTTTTGTGGTCTCTCCAGCTGTTTCAAATGCCGGGTGAGGTACATACCAAATGGGGCATTGTACTCAATCATGGGTCTGATGAGGGAGGAGTATAGGGTACAATGACATCCTTGGATCTGGATGTGAATCCCTTCATGATGAGGTGTGCAAGGTAGAATGTTTTTCTAACCACTTTGGCAACGTGGGTGTCAAATGAGAGGTCGCTGTCAACTTGGGTCCCTAGGTCTCTGATTACTTTTTCTGTACTCAGTGGGTTGCTGTCTATGTGATAATTTGTGGATACTTTGTTTTTCCCAAAGGGATGACTATACATTTTTGGCATTTAGTTTAAGGCCGTGACTCCGGCACCAGTTGTCTGTTTCTGTGAGGCCTTTTTGTAGGATGTGTGTGTCTGCTGGTGTATCGACTATGGCACCTAGTTTGCAGTCATCTGAACTTTGTCAGCCACAGCCCTCCCATGTTTGCTTTAACATCTGAGAAATAAATGCCGAACAAGAGGGGTCCCAGGACAGATCCTTGTGAGACACCACTTGTGACTGGCTTTGAGTCTGACATTGCTCCAGCAATTTTAACTTTATGGGTTCTGTCCTTTAGCCAGTTTGCAACCCATCTAGTGACATAAGGGTTTACTTTTAAGCTGTTGAGCTTATCTATGATGCCTGAGTGGGGTATTGTGTTGAAGGCCTTAGCCAAGTCCAGGTATGCTGTATGGACTGCTTTGCCCTCATCAATGACTCTAGTGACTGTTTCGAAAAAGTCAACCAGGTTTAAAAGGCAAGATCTGCCCTTTACAAAGCCGAACTGGGTGGGATCAAGTGTCTGTAGGTCCCCTGTGTCTCTGTTTATAAGTTCCATAATGATTCTTTCCATAGCTTTGCAGACCAGGCTGGTTAAGCTTATGGGGCGGTAGTTTCCAGGGTCTGTAGAGGCACCCCCCTTGTGGAGTGGGACCACTGTTGCTGTACGCCAGTGTTCAGGTACATATCCCAGTAAGGCTAAGGTTAAATAGCATTTTTATGTGTGGGTTTAGCTCCTCTTGGAGTTCACGTAACACACAACCCGGGATACCGTCAGGTCCCATTGATGCTGTGTTTTTTGCTTTGTTTAGGGTGGTTCTCACTTGGACATCTGAGATGACAGGAGATTACATTCAGCTGGGATAAGTATTTCTTCTTTTGGGGGTGAAGGAGGAGAAATTTACACTGAACCTATCAGCCAGAATGTTGGCAATATCTGTGGGTTCAGTGTATTTTATGTTGTTGTGAACCAACTCTGAGCATATCTGAGGGTTTCCACCCAGGTTTCTAACATAGCTGAAGAAGGCTTTGTGGTTATCTTTAGTGTCCTTAGCGATTTTTCTCTCAAAGTTGGCCTTGGATGTTTTTATGAGAGAACGTAGTTTTCTGCTAATGTTGATCAGAGATGTCTTCCCTTCATGGGATTTTGCTCTGACGTGCAGTAGCTTCCTTATTTTGTTATACAATTTGTTTATGGCTGAGGTCCACCAGACAGGACGCTTACCTTTGGTGGAGAGGGACTTGGATTTGTTTGAGACTGCATGATCCATGCATTCTTGGAGATGTCCATGTGGGAGTAAATGACCTGACACATACCTCCCTAGACTATATGAAGAGAGACATTATGGAGCTCTCAGAATATGTGTCTCAGGCTGCTATGAGCCTAGCACTGAGCAGCATTTTACCTTCTCCAAGGATGATGCCACAATACAAACAAAAGATGACTGACTTTAATAATTAGCTTAGTTTCTGGTGTAATTCTAAGGGGGTGTAATACTTGTGAGCATGGAATGAGATAGTCAACATACCATGCTGTTTTGCCAGGAATGTTCTGCACCTCTCTCCTCTAGGCTTTTGAATATTAGCTAAAACATTGTCTTCCCCTATGGTGCCTTTTTTTAGGCAAAGCCAAACTGAAAATACTTCCAGCATAGCAAATCAAAACCAAGAAAATCTAAAGGTATTATTGCTCAATGCTAGGAGTCTAAACAAAAACCTCCTTCCCTAGAAGCTCTGTTTACCTTAGAGAATGCTGACATCTGTGCAGTCACTGAGACATGGGTTAAAGCCATGGAGAGCACACCAGCAGTGCAAAGTTATAATGCCTTCCACACATTTAGACCAGCAACTACACAGACAGGGACTAAAGGTGTAGGTGTCTCGATTTACATCAAAAATAAATATACCTCAAGGCTGGTCAAACAGGACAATGCACTTGAGCTGCTCCATGTTCAAATCACCACATGCAAAATCCAATACCACTTCCTTGCAAGCTATAGATTACCCTGTATGACCCAGGAAACCCATACCATGGAAACACTCACCAACCAACCCACTACCATATTCATGGATGACTTTAATTACCCCACTATTAATTGGGAATCCTATATGACCCCAAACATACAGGCACAGAGATTCCTGGATTTTGTAAACATGAACTCCCTGGACAAGATTGTTAATAAACTAACCAGGGTGCAACCATACTGGATTTGGTCCTCACTAATATGGGAGGGTGCTGCACACCCCCTAGTGTAATGTCTTCCCTGGTAAGGTCAGACCACAAAATGGTCTCCTTTAAAGTAAAATAAAATCTGGACCCCCAGCTGACCCTGGAATATTCAGGAACTACTCTAAGGCTAATTTCCTGCTATAAAGTGATAACCTGGCAACATTCCAAGCCCTCATAAATCCTGAAAACACTGTTGCCTACATGCAACCATTCACAGAAACCATATACAAGCATGTTAATAGCTGCATAGAGGCAGCTGTACCCACCAGGAAGAAGTACAGAACTAACTAAAAAAAAACAAGCCATCCTGGTGGAATCACAAAATCAATAGGCTGTGAAACAGGAGGAAGAAAATCATACCAAAAATTAGGAGGTGCAGCACCCAGCAGGATAAAAGCAGTCTCATCAAACTAAACAAACAACTCACAGGACAAATACAATCTACCAAAACCAAATTTGAGGTAAACGTGACCTCCCAGGCCAAGGACAACCACAAGGCATTCTTTAGCTGTGTCTGCAACCTCAAAGGCAATACACAGTTGTGTGCAGAGCTCATTGTAAATGGATCTACCTATACTGAGCCAGAAGACATAGCAAACCTACTGGCTGACAAATTCAGCTCCAGCTTTACCTCTCTCTTTCCCCATCAACCTTCCCTCAGGAAATACCATCAAATATAACTCACCCTGCTATCACTAGGGAACAGATCCTTAATGCTCTCTCTAAGGTCAAGAATACTGCATCAATGGGCCAAGACACTATCCCAGGATGCCTTCTAAATATGCACTCTCGTTGCATGTCTTACATCCTACCAAGACTCCATCATTCCCCCACTCAACCACTACCACTGTACTACTACTCACACCACCACTCATGTCTCACCCTCACTCAGCTCCCCTCCCACCAACTCAAGAACCATCCCTATGAACCCCCACATATTCTATCAACTATATTACTCAAACATAAAGCGTTCCTACAACTTAACACAGTAACCCTCCCACTATACCTATTACCCACAGAGCACAATCATAAAGTTTCCCTAATAAACAAACACATTCAAAAATGAGATATCTGACCATATATCTCATTTCTCTCTACTTTCACTGGCTTATGTGAGTAATCACAAAACCATCACTTTTGAAATCCCACCCCTTCAATTATTTAAATTTATTGGCCATCCTACAGTATTTCATAGTACCAAAATACAAAAGTAACCACCCCTTTCAGTCCATCTTGCTGTTTTAAAAATAGTAACTCTCCACTAAACCTTAACTTTTTAAACAGGTAAAACTCAAGTTACCTACTTTCATATCTAACTTCTCTAGTGCACACTGCAGAGTGCATTCTTTTCAATCTTACCTTTAAGCATCCCTGTTACTAGCACTTTCTCTAATACCTAAAAGATCATCTCTACTTGACTCCAAGTAGACTTTTCTCTATCTGTTAAACCTAGCACTTGCTCCTACAGTACTTATTACCTTGATAATAAACTCTTATAGATAGCACCCCAAAAGGCAAACCCCCATTTCTCGGTCACCACGTCCCCGAATCTCTTTTAAAGTTTTTGTCTAGTCCTTCTAGCATGTCGAGGGATCAGTTGCTAGTGTCCTCTCCTGCTCAGCTGGTGAACCTAATATTGAGGCAATGTTACAATTGCCTCATGTACACAACCCTCTCCTCCTCCCACAAAACACAAATACATGTGAGAGATGCAACTATACGGCCAAACTGGAGGCTGAGCTCTCTCAACATAGGACTGGCAAGACCAGTCAGGAGGAGAAGGTTACCACACACACTATAGACCCAGTCTCACATAGTACCATCACAACCTCAAATCATACACATAAACACACAAAGACATACTAATAGGCTCTGATCAAAAATCTACCAAAACAGCAGAGGCCACCAAAGCAGACACCCAAACAACCACCACCTCAGAACACAACACCTGCAACACATAGACCTCACAGTCAGAGTGTCAAACAGTCACAGCCCTTAAGGCCAAACACAATGCCAGACACACTAGTCATTGGTGACTCCATAGTCAGACACACTGGCGTCCCGCTCACCAGACTGAGTAAGGAGAAGGTCACAGTAAGCTGCCTGTCGGGCTAGAATCCGCCACATAACGCAAGCACTCAGGTCTCTCAACAGCAGGTACAAATATGACTCAGTCATTGTCCACGCTGGTGTAAACGACCTGATCCTTGGACTACATGAAAAGAGACATTGAGGAGCTCTCTGATTATGTAGCCCAGGCAGGTATGACCCTGACCTTGAGCAGTATCCTACCTTCACCAAGAATGATGCCACAATACAGAGATAAGATGATCAGCTTTAACAATTGGCTTAAACTCTGGTGTCATTCAAAGGGATCCAATGTCTGTCTGCCTGGGATGACATGCTGGACAAGCCAGCACCTGTCACCCTGGGATTCCGGATATTGGCAAAGGCTCTTGCCACCCCATAGTGCCTTTTTAGGCAAGGCTCAAATTCTAAACCTACCACCCTAGAACACAAAAAGGAAAAACTAAGGGTAATGCTGCTCAATGCCAGAAGTCTAAATCTCAAAATGCACGGCCCTTCTCAGTATGGAGAACATCGATGTCTGTGCAGTGACAGAAACCTGGTTCAAGGCTCCTGAGAGCACCCCAGCACTATCAGGTTTTACCTCTTATCATGCGGCGCCCCAAAATCCGGACAATACCAAGAAAGGAGGGTATCCATATTCATCAAAGACACCCACACCTCAAGACTGGTGGCAGATGCATCGGAGACCATCCAGGTGCAATTAACCATAGGCAAGACTGCTCTGCAAATTGTAGCATGTTACAGGCCACCCTCACAAACTCAGGAACCTCACATGGCCTTCCTGAAAACACTAGAGGGATAAATGTATCACCAAACACCATCATACAAGGTGACTTCAATTACCCTAATATAGACTGGGAACACTACTCAAGCCCAAACACCCTAGCCCAAAAGTTCCTGGAATTCATAAACTCAAATGCCATGGAACAACTAGTCACCATCCCCACAAGAGGAGAAAACATACTTGATCTCATCATCACGAACATGGGAGCACAATGTTCAACACCGAAGTATACCCCTCACTGGTGAGATCAGATCACAAACTAATCTCGCTGGAGGTCCTCATCCCACCCCACCTGAAATAAAAGACCACAGTAAAGAACTTCACTTCTAAAGACTAGTGTGGTCTCCTTTAAGGCCCCGAGCGACGGAAAACAGTACTCAAGCCGCTGAATCACTTACAAATGCCTTCTACCAGCACCTGCAGGACTGCATGGATAAGGCAATCCCAAGCAAAACAAAGACTCTTTGTACCAAAGGCAAGCGTCCACTCTGGTGGACCCCAGCCATAAACAAACTCTACAACAAAAGGAGGAAGCTACTCCAAGATAGAGCAAAATCCTTAAAAGGTAAGACACCCTTGATCACTATAAGTAAAAACTAAGAGCTCTCATAAAATCATCCAAAGCAAATTTTGAGAGAAAAATAGCTAAAGACTCAAAGACAATCATAAGGCCTTCTTTAGCTATGTTAGAAACCTGGGAGGAAACTCCCAGATATGCTCAGAACTAGTTCAAAATGATGTGAAGATTACTGATCCTACAGACATTGCCAACATACTGGCTGACAGGTTCAGTGCAAACTCCCTCCCCAAAAGGAGAGATATCTATACCAAGCGATTGCAGCCCCCAAACATCTCCAACGCCCAAGTGAGAACTGCTCTCCAAAGCAAAAACACAGCATCCATGGGACCTGATGGTGTCCCCAGCTGTGTGCTCCACGAACTCAACGAGGAATTAAACCCACAGCTAGGACAGCTGTTTAATCATAGTCTTACCTCTGACTGCAACTGTGGTCCCACTTCACAAAGCGGTGCCTCCACCGACCCTGGAAATTACCGCCCATTAGCTTGACAAGCCTTATCTGCAAAGCCATGGAGAGGATCATAATGGACCTCATAAATAAAGACATAGGAATTTGCAGACTTTGGATCCATCCCAGTTTGGCTTTGTCAAAGGCAGATCATGCCTTCTAAACTTGGTTGACTTTTTGAAACAGTCACCAAAGCCATTGATGAGGAAAGGCAGTCCATACAGCCTACCTCGATCTGGCGAAGGCCTTTGATACAATACCCCACTCGGGTATCATTGAAAAACTCATCAGCTTAAATGTTAACCCATACATCACAAGATGGGTTGCAAACTGGCTGAGTGACAGAACCCACAGGGTCAGAGTTGCTGGCGCCATGTCAGACTCAAAGCCTGTCACAAGTGGTGTACCACAGGGCTCAGTCCTGGGCCCACTCTTGTTTGGCATCTACTTTTCAAGTACAAGCAAACACAGGAGGGTTATGGCTGACAAAGTTTGCAGATGACTGCAAACTGGGCCATAGTAGAAAACACATCTGACACAGATATCCTTCAGAAGGGTCTCACAGAAACGGATAACTGGTGCCAGAGCCATGGCCTAAAGTTAAATGCCAAAAATGCATAGTCATAAAACAAGGTTACCCCTAGCTACCAAATAGGTGGCAATCCACTGAGTACAGAAGAAGTTATCAGGGACCTGGGGACCCAGGTTGATAGTAGTCTGTCATTCGACACCCATGTAGCTAAAGTAGTTAGGAAGACCTTCTACATTGCCCACCTTATCATGAAGGGATTCTCATCTAGATCAAGGAGGTCATAGTCTCCCTATACTCATCACTCATCAGACCAATGATTGAGTACAATGCCCCAGAATGTATCTGACCCGACACTTGCAGCAGCTGGAGAGGCCACAAAGTTCCTCACCAAAAGGATAAAGGGTCTCAAACATCTGTCCTATGCTGCCCGACTGAAAGAACTCCAGCTCTATTCAGTGTGACCTTTGCCTAACATACAAGGCCATGTCAAACCCAGATTTGATGAATATGCTTCACCTCAAAAAATCTAGATCCGTCAGAGCCACAAGGGCGGGAGACTTAAACCTCGACACGGCTATTAATAGGACGTGCTGGAGGGATAGATTCATCACCCAAAGACTCCCTATGCTGTGGAATAAAATCCCGGTATATGTGAGGCAGAGCACCTCGCTGGCCTTGTTCAAGAGAAATCTTGACCAATGGATGGGAGATCGCAGATATACCCCAGGGATTACACAGAGGCACAGCAAAATAATGGGTATAGTTCCCCATACTAAAGGGGTGGCGTAAGCCACAAAACTATGGGCTAGGCTTGTAAATGCCCTCGGGCAGATAGCCTAGTATGAACCTATGAACCTATGAACCTATGAGAAAACTAATAACCTCATGCATATCAAACCTAGCCCTAAATGGAGACATCCACCCCAACCCTGGCCCTACCATCTCCAACCCCACTCCTCATAATCAGATTAGAAACCACAACTTCTCCCAAATCACAGCCAATAGAAAGCTGAGTGACTTCCTTCTACTAAGCCTAAATATTAGAAGTATATCCAACAAAGTCCATGAACTCCATGGCACCATAGACTTTGTACTCCCCAGATATAGTCATCCTGACAGAAACCTGGCTAAAACCTCACATTACCAGTGAGCATATCCTCCCTACTGGTTGCGGCATATTAAGAGTAGACCGGCTAAACAAGAAAGGAGGCGGTGTAGCTATAATATGGCTTCACCCAACTAGTCCAGTCACCAACCAGGATAAATAAAAACTCCAACAAGCATATTACCCTGGATTGGATACTAGTCAGTAAGAGCCCCCAGTCATATATAACAGGCTGCTTATTAGATAGCCTCAGTGATCACTTCCCAACATTCCTACTCAAAAATACCTATACCAAGCTAAACCTGACATCTACCATCAAATACGTAAAAAAAATAAACTTTAACCCACTCACATTCATGTCATCCCTCAAAGAATGTAACTGGCATCCTATTAAGTACCTCAGTCATGATGATGCAGTTGTATTTTTTAATACTACCTTCCTGAGCATCCTTAATTACCACGCCCCCATAAGACTTTCCAGAACCAAAGCACAACCCTCCCCATGGCTAGAGAAAACCACTAAGTCAGAAATGAAAAACAGGGATAAAGTATGGGAGCACAGGTGCAAAACCAAAACCCCCTCACCTAGACAGAAATTCTTAGAACTACACAATAGAGTCAAAAAGCTAATAAAACAGGACAAATTCCAATACTACCAGTCTGCCCTAGACTCCTCCGAACACAGCCCCAAACAATTCTGGTCCTCCATAAACTCCATCCTCCACCCAGGTAAAGTCAGTACCCCTCCTAACATCCCTCACTCCTCCAAAAATATTGCTACCTCATTCAAAACGCACTTCACACAAACCATACTATCACTAGCTAAACAACACAACCCCCCCTCCCCTCCAACCCACACATTCAACTAGTAATCTCCCCACCGCCTTCTCTTTTTCTCCTGTACCTACCTCCAACATAAAAAAAACTCTTAACTAAATTTAAGCCCACCAAATTAGCAGCAGACAACCTCCCAAGTGAATACCTATAAATCGCAGCTGATGCTCTGGCCTACCCAGTATCCATCTTGATTAACTGATCTCTGTCAGAAAGTTATGTTCCCACACTATGGAAAGTATCACATATAATTCCCCTCCACAAAGGCGGCCCCTCCACAGAACTAACCAATTACCACCCCATAGCTATTCTCTCTCCACTCTCCAAAATACTAGAGATGCATTCACTCTCAGGTCTCAGACTACCTCCTTACTAACAACCTCCTTTCCAGTACTCAGCATGGTTTCCGACCAAACCATAGCACCACCACGGCCTTACTCTCCTTTACTAACACTATCCTTCAGAACAAAAACAATGGCTATCTCTCCTCTGCTACTTTCCTAGACCTATCTAAAGCATTTGACATGGTCCCACACAAACAACTTATCTCTGTCCTCAGTAACCTATCCTTCTCTCAATCAGTCACCAACTGGTTTCAGAGTTACCTGTCTGACCGCCAACAATCTGTTGTATGGCAGAATGACATATCACCCCAACTACCTGTCTCTATAGGGTTCCCCAAGGATCCACCCTTGGAACCCTACTCTTCTCTATTTTCACCAATAATCTAGCCTCTGCCACCAAACATGGCACACTCATACAATATGCAGATGACTCAACCATCATCTGCTCAGCCCAGTCTCTACCCAAACTGCAAAAAGTCACACAGGAAGCCTTTTCCTCTGTTGAAACTTGGTTATCCGATGACCAATTAATACTCAATCCAAACAAAACTAAACTACTCATCTTCCAATCCACCAAACATATTAAAAACAACTCTCACTTTAACATCACTATACACCCAACAGAACAAACAAAATTGCTAGAAGTGGAAATAGACAATAAACTAAAATTTGACATTCACATATCCATGACCATAAAAAAGCCCACAATAAACTAGGAGCATTATACAGAAATAAGCAACTTCTCACCAAAGCAGCAAAGATTTCAGTAGCAAATTCCCACCTTATCTCCACCCTACTTTATGCCTCTCCAATATATACCAACCTAAGGCAATGCGATCTAAACAAGCTAGAGACCTGCTACAACAAAATCACCAAATTTGCCACAGGGGCATCCTACCTTAGTCACCACTGTCTTTCACTTGCTGAACTGGGCTGGCTTGAATAGTATCAACTCACACTCGCCCACAAACTAGTAAACCATCCACTAAATGTCCCATCCATCCAGAATCTACTACAACCCTATCACACCACCAGACCACTAAGATCCAGCAACAAAAATCACTTGCAGGTTACTAAAGCCAATAACTCTGCTGGTGAAGCACTATTCTCTTGTGCCATAGCCAAATTATGGAACCCCCCTCCCACTCACAATTACCTCCGTACCATCATGCTCCCACTTCAAAACTTTACTAAAAGCACACCTAAAAGCATGCTGGCTATGCCCTTGCAACTCCCACTCTAATATCACCCACCCTATCCACCCACTACCTTTCTTTCCACCCCACTAACTACCTTGATTAAAGCAAGCTCGGATGCTCATAAGCCTATTACTTATTATACAGCAGGAACTTCTTATTGTAACAATTGTTAATATCTGTTATGTACTTCGCAGATGATAAAGATTCTAGTTGTCTCCTGATGTACTATGTTCTTCATCTGTAACTATGTTTGTAATTGTTAATTGCTATGTTAATCAAATTGTTAATTGCTATGTAAACCCAATGTAACTACTATCTGTATATTTTAACTGTGGAGCTTTTCTCCACGGGCCTCCGCTGAAAATGGACCTATGTCCAGTCGGACACTCCCGCTCAACAAATGTTAATAAATAAATAAATAAATAAATAAATAAATAAATAATAAATAGCATGAAACATTAACTATCATGCCCTTTGGAATTGCTATTTAACTGTAGCCTCCAAACAGGCTTAGTGCCTCATGAATGGAGAACAGCAATCTACAGACCCTGAAAACTATAGACCCATAAGTCTCACTAGTCTTATATGTAAAGCCATGGAAAGAATTATCATGGAAATGATCAACAGAGATATAGTAACCCTCCAGACACTGGACCCAACCCAGTTTCATTTCATCAAGGGCAGGTCATGCCTACTCAACCTGGTGGACTTCTTTGAGAAGGTCACCAAAGCAATCGATGAGGGCAAAATGGTTCACACTGCCTACCTTGACCTGACCAAGACATTTGACACAGTACCCCACTCAGGCATTGTTGACAAACTGAAGAGGTTATGTACAGACATGTATGTCACCCTGTGGATAACCAACTGGCTCACAGACAGGACCCAGGAAGTTAGAACTGGGGAGGCAACCTCTACATAGAGGCTAGTCACAAGTGGAGCCCCTCAGGGATCAGTCCTTGGACTGCTCCTTTTTGGCATTTACTTCTCTGAAGTCAAGGCCAATGTCAATGGTCTCTGGCTGATTAAATTTGCAGATAATTGCAAATTAGGAGCTGTCTTTGAATCTTACACTGACACAAATGTTCTCCAGGAAGGGCTGACACAGACAAACAACTGGTGTCAAAGCCATGGACTAAAACTAAATGCCAAGAAATGCATAATAGTATCCTTTAGGAAGTCATCCACCCCTGGTAACTATCATATTGACAACACACCCCTTAGAGTTGACCCAGTAGTCAGGGACTTAGGGACACACATATTAGAGTAATCTAGCCTTTGACCATCATGTGCATATGGTAGTAAGGAAATCATTCTATGTTGTGCAACTTATAGACAAAGGTATGGCATCTAAGTCCAAGGAAGCAATTGTTTCACTGTATTCGGCATTCATCAGACCTACCATTGAGTACAGTGCCCCTTCAGTATGCACCTAACCAGGCATATCCAACAATTGAAACCGCTACAGAGGTTCCTCACTAAAAGAATACAGGGTGTAAGTAAAATGTCCTATGCAGACCCCCTTGAGACCCTATCCCTGTATTATGTATAGGCTTTTGAGGGTACATCTGTGCCTGGCATATGGGGTATTGTCAGACCCCACTCTGATGGACCTCCTGCATATCCACAAAACAAACAGCACCAGAATTACCTGTTCTAAAGACTTAAACTTTGCCTATGATATAAATAGGACCTGCTGGAGAGACAGGTATGTATCCCAGAGACTACCCCATATCTGGAACAGACTCCCCATCCATGTGAAGCAGAGTTCCTCCCTAATCCAATTCAAGAGTAGCTTGGGCAACTGGATGGGCAACAGGAAATTCATCCCTGGTTTGGCACCTATGTCTCTAATGGACACAGATAACTTGTAAATGGTTCATCTCCCAGGCCCACGCTTACACTTATCAAGGGTATCAGATCTTGGCAGAGATTTGGGATGCATGGCTAGGCTTAAAAAGACTCTTGTGGTTGGTAGCCTTGTAAACACCTATGAGCCTATGAACCTATAAATGGGTTTATTGTCTGGTAACTTCTGAATTTGGGAGAAAGAGAGCTCTACAAAGAGCAAATGATTTTGTGGAATATTCTGTCAGTGAAAGAAAGGATGAATGGATAATACTGTACATTTATTAGTTTCTGGGTTATTAATGGGGAGAGATTTGAAGACGGAAAGGGAGAAGTTCAGGTAAGTAGAAGTGGGGGGAGGTTAGAAACATAACTTTATATGTAAGACGCAACGAGGAAGGTGGTTTGTTAATTGATAGGGAAGGTTTTGGTAGAATTCAGAAAACTGAAAAATATGAAAGATTAATAAATATAAACAATTTATTAAGGCTCTTTTGTAAGTAAAGTCATTGATATGCCCATAATTGTCTAATGAGACAAAGGAAAAGCTACACTGAGGATGAATACATTTCTTGCAATGGAATTTTCTGTTTCAGGGGAAATGCAGTTACTCAAATGACATGAATGTTTGAGATTAGGACTTTTATAGGGGGTCAAAATTCATGTCAAGAAACTTACAGGAATAATCTTCTATAATAGTCATCTCTAATGGATTGAAGACGGCAGTAGTTGGACTGTTTCAGGGACATTGAAATGTTCCAAAGATCATGAATTTTAGTGGTAACAGAATAAGCAGTGAGCAAGTTGGCCATGTTGGCAGTGGAAGTAAGGCCTGAGAAGTTGAAAGTCATCCATGTAAAATACCATATCGATGTGACAAAGCTTGGCAGGGAGCATGTTGAGAGCACATTTAAGTATCCAAGGCCAGTGATGGACTCTCAGGAAGCACCAGTTTAGAAACAAGTTGAGTGGCTAGGGTAGATGAAGGGTAGCTGAAAATATCTGTGGTTTAGATAAACCAATTTAGTAACTCTAGAAGAAAATCTGATGCTTTCAGGTGTTGGAAAATAAACTGAAGTCAGCTGACATGAAGGTCTTTTACAAGTCAGCAAATACTGCGTAACTGATAAGGCTGGTGCCTATATTTCTAAATATGGTGTCAGTAATCTGAAATGACCTTTAGAAGTGCTAAATCTGCCAAAGAATCCATGTCGCAGAGGTGTTAGTATACAGTTACTTTGCATAAAGTTGAACATTTGCTTATGTAGCAGTGTCTAATATTTTGGCTTGGGGATAAGGACACCAATAGGGCAAAAATGATCAAGGAGTGTGAATTCAGGGACAGAAGTTATAGTTACACTTCTTCTGGTAGAAAGAGAAAGACTGAAAATGTTAATTAAGAGGCCAATAAAAAGTATTCTTTCTTAAGGAATGTATGATGAAAAAAAAGGACAGAAACTGTTTTTATTAGGGAAATTGGATTTGAGTGATGTACATATTTGCCAAAAAAAAACTTTGACGTGGAAACTAAGGGCAGTGAGAGAAAACAGGAAGTAGATTAGGGTCAGTAGGAGCTACTGTTCAAAGAAAAGCTTGGAATCCATGTGAAAAAAAAAAAATCTTTGCGTGTTTAGACCTTGTAATTAGAAGACAGTAGTATAGTGTTAGGATGTAAAAAGAATGAGGCTGCATTCCTTTTGTTTAATTCATACTGCATATCAGTCCCTCTTGGGGCTGCAAAGGGTGCTGGACTTGGCACAGTGTTTTTTCAGTCTATATGAATGACATATGGAAACACCATGGTGCTGCAAGGTTAAGCCGTTACTTTGATGACTCAAAACTGCTGGGTTGATCATGTACTGTTTAAATCGGGTCTATATTACGACATCGAAAAAGCCATTAATCGAACAACTTTATAATCAAAAATGCCGGTAATAGAAATCGCATATGCACCCCCACACACACCCCACACTAATTATATATAATAACTCTGAAATTGCACTACATTGAGGAAAGGGCATATTTTCTGATTTTCACTGTACTGTGAGCTCACAATACACATGTCTATTACCGGCATTTTCGATTATAAAGCCATTCGATTAACAGTTTTTTTGATGCCGTGATATAGACCCATTTAAATCATATGGTAAGTACTTCATCATACAGTAAGTACTTCATCATGCATTTAACCCTGTACAAGCATGGTTGCTCAGCTGGGTGCATGGGTGCATGTTAGCCTCTTTTCCATGAGCTCCAAATTTTCTTATTTTCTTCATGGATGAACCACTTACTTCAAAAAATGTAAAAATCTACAAAGATTCCTAAAGTCATCTTGGAGAATGAACTCATGTCTTACTTCCATGCCAGTTTTATCATTATAAAATCAAATGACGGATCTGAATACTATACAGGACCAGGCTTTTACCACTACAGTCCATGTTTTTCCTGCTGTCCTGCCCTCTGTACATTTTTCATGAATTGATATAACACAGTCATCACACGTGGATGAGTTAGCCTTTAACAGCATGCCACACTTTGTTGCTGGTCTACATTCCTTCTCTCATGACTGTGAAGCCTGAAGGAAGCTTACCTGACTAGAATGATTCAGCTAAAGCTCACCTACCTAGGAGCAGCTCACCTGCTATTATAGTCAAATACATTTTCAGAGTTAGCTAAGATATCACCCATTTTTCCCTCACTGTGGACCTCTTTGTGCTACTAAAACATACTTACTAAAATCAATTGATTTAGAAATTGACAAGAAGACTCAGTCTATGGTATTAGAAAAACAAAGAAATGCAATACATTCCCTCATAACGTAAGAGAACTTGCCTCCTAACAGCACTTCAACTGGCCATCAAGTTTCACCTTGTCAATAACTAGCAATCTAACTATAGGGGATACCGAAACTGTCCTTGTTGCGTCATATTTTTTTTAATTTTACTTGTATTTAGAAGTAAAATGCCAGGTTTATTGCTGATACAAGTGTTTTTCTTTGATTACACCCAAGTACAGAAAGCATACAATATTACTGTCCTTCTCCTTTGCTTCAATTACATACCATTAATGATAGATAAATAATCAAAGAAACACGTTAATAATATCTGAGGCCAACTTCAAGGCAAAAACATAAATCCCTAAATGTACCTGGCTGACCAACAGAAACTGGCTGGGGAGAATCAGAGAACAGTCAGTGCTGGTTTACACATCCTACTGGTGAGGGAACTGGTTGCATCCCATGACAGGAGTGATCTGATGTGGAAGGTCTGGAAATATGATTCATAAGCACAGGGACTTGGGTACAAGCTTCTCCATGAAGTGCATGTACCCCAGATAGGTAAAGTGGATATGCAGAAAAATGTACCTGTATGAGATCAGTAAAGTGGGCATTGCTTGGGTTCCCTTTGAAAGTAAGAGAAATGTAACTATACTTCTCGCAACATTGGGAGTTTAAGTGCAAGTCACATAAAAATGTCTGCACCTTGGAGTATTATCCCTACTCTGAGTACAATAATCTCTGAGATTGTTTAAGTAGAAGATGTGAGGGGCAGAGAGTGAAGCCCCTCTACAAAAAACACTTTAAAGGGGAGTTGTAACATAAAGTTTCAGAATTCACTGTTTTTTTTCTTCTGAAACCACTGTTTGATTTTTGACATGTCAAGACTTGAATTGCCAGGCCCTGTACTTCTGATCAGGAGCAAATGTTACTCCAAGCTTATTAGTTAACAGGGATGTGAGAGTGTTGAAAGATCTTCTAAACTCCCCCAAACCAAATGATGGTGGTAATGATCTGCAGCTTTAGCCTTTGTCTCCTGGCATTGTCCGTTGTGAGAAGAAGGGGAAAATGATTCCAGAAACAAATTTCAGTGGTCTTGGGGAACATGGGGGCCAAAAACAGCATACACAAAAGGTCAGAGTTAATATACTACTTTATGACTGTTGTACATGTGACATTCTTTAAACGTTACTACTGCATTCCTTTTTTCACTAACATACCACTCCCAGTATGTTCTTTTGTCTCTATGTGGATGCATATCTCCAGGTTTGTAAAATTTTTATTTATATTATTTATATTCTTCCCTGGCCTATACTGCTAAAAGTTTGTGCTTAGTTTGATATCCCTGGCAATAAAAATAAGCACATGAACAAATCAGTAAATAAATTAACAAATAAGCATATAAAAGAAGGAAGTGAGTGAGTGAGTGAGTGAGTGAGTGAGTGAGTGAGTGAGTGAGTGAGTGAGTGAGTGAGTGAGTGAGTGAGTGAATTTTGCTTTTATGAGAGGGTCAAAAGGCACCTAATGATTATGGTAGAAGCCATTGATCTTCTTAGGGCACCTCATTGTTTATCTCATGACTCACTGTACCCAATGCAGACAAAATGTGAAGACAGCAGGAGACAATGCAGCACTTTCTGCTGTCTTAAGAAACTTATTATGTAACCATATTACACAGCTGCCATACACCTCTGATAGACTCCATTTCATGACTAAGAGAGGCAATATGTACCTCTGCTACCTACCCTTCAGTGGATTTCAAGCATAGTGAAAAAAAGCCTCCATCCTACACTGAGGCATGACAATATACAACTCTAATATCTATTTTCCATCTTGTGCCCTGGCCTAACAATACTTACCCCTGATACGCAGCCTCCATCTTGTAATTCTAATACCCCCTCCATCCTCTACCTAGGCTTAACAATACACACTCCTGATACACAGCCTACATCGCATACTGAAGCCTAAAAATACTTACCTCAATGCATAGCCTCCATCCTGTACTCCTAATACCCTGACTCCATCCTGTACCTAGGCCTGACAATTAACACTGCTGATACAAAGCCGCCATCCTGTACTTCTAACATCCCATCTCTGTCCTGTACCTAGGCCTAACAATGCACAATCCTGCTACACAGCCTCCATCCTGTACTTCTAATAGCAATTCCATCCTGTACCTAGGCCTAACAATACACACTCCTGATACACAGCCTCCATCCTGTGCCTCTAACATCCCATCTCTATCCTGTACCTAGCCCTAACAATGCACACTCCTGATACACAGCCTCCATCCTATACCTGTAACATCCCATCTCTATCCTGTACATAGGCCTAACAATACAGACTCCTGATACACAGCCTCCATCTTGTACCTCTAACATCCCATCTCTTTCCTGCACCTAGCCCTAACAATGCACACTCCTGATACACAGCCTCCATCTTGTACCTCTAACATCCCATCTCTATCCTGTACCTAGGCCTAACAATACAGACTCCTGATACACAGCCTCCATCCTGTACCACTAACATCCCATCTCTATCCTGTACCTAGGCCTAGCAATACAGACTACTGATACACAGCCTCCATCCTGTACCTCTAACATCCCATCTCTATCCTATACCTAGGCCTAACAGTACACACTACTGATACACAGCCTCCATCTTGTACCTTTAACATCCCAACTCTATTCTGTACCTAGACCTAACAATACAGAATCCTGATACACAGCCACCATCCTGTACCTCTAACATTCCATCTCTATCCTGTACCTAGGCCTAACAGTACACACTCCTGATACACAGCCTCCATCTTGTACCTCTAACATCCCATCTCTATCTTGTACCTAGGCCTAACAATACAGAATCCTGATACAACCCCTCCATCTTGTACCTCTAACATCCCATCTCTATCCTGTACCTAGGCCTAACAATACAGACTCCTGATACAACGCATCCATCTTGTACCTCTAACATCCAATCTCTATCCTGCACCTAGGCCTAACAATACACACTCCTGATACACAGCCTCCTTCCTGTACCTCTAACATTCCATCTTTATCCTGTACCTAGGCCTAACAGAACACACTCGTGATACACAGCCTTCATCCTGTACTTCTAACACCCTGACTGCATCCTGTACCTAGACCTAACAGTACACACTCCTGATACACACCCTTCATCCTGTAACTCTAACATACCATCCCTATCCTGTACTTAGGCCTAACAACACTTACCCCTGATACACAGCCTCCATCTTGAACCTCTAACATCTCATCTCTAGCCTGTACCTAGGCCTAACAATACAGACCCCTGATACACAGCCTCTATCCTGTACCTCTAACATCCCATCTCTATTCTGTACGTAGGCCTAACAATGCACACTCCTGCTACACAGCCTCCATCCTGTACCTCTAACATCCCATCTGTATCCTGTACCTAGGCCTAACAATACGGACTCCTGAATCACAGCCTCCATCAGGCCTATATTAGCAAATTGAAAAACCCTTTAACTGAATACCTAAACGTCAACACCTATAACGTGAACCGCAAAAATCCCAAATGCACTAAACAGCGAAAAATAAAATAATGAACTGTCATAGTCGGCCAACCCCACCATCCGCTACATACCTACCCAAACAAAATAAATAAACCACATACATACACTAACTAAACTCTACTTCTAACCTAAAGTAAAGCACCAAAACCCTACTTCTAACCCTACACTAAACCTCACAAACACAACTAACTATGCACTATCCTTAACCCCTCCCTAACCCTGAGGTCCATAACTACCGCACAAGTCCCCTACAGACATGCACCCAAAAAAATAAATACACATACATATAACAAAACCCTACTTCCAACACTATACTAAACCCCACATACACAACTATCTATGCACTATCCTTAACCCCTACCTAACCCTAAGTTCCGTAACTACCGCACACTTCCCCTACAGACATACACCCAAAACAAATAAATAATACACATACATACAGCTAAATAAAACCCTACTTCTAACACTACACTAAATCTTACATACACTACCTATCCATTAACTTACCTTAACCCACATCCTAACCCTAAAGTCCTATCTATTGCACACTTACCTTACTGCGCTATACCACAGATGGGCCAACCATTGCACTTCGACATTTCCATTTTTGCTGTTTTGGACGCTCGGCGTTTCCATATTTTGCACAATATGTGTCGCTCTTTCCGTATACGCGATTATGGTCTTTCGCTCTGCTAATAGGAACCCCCTCCATCTTGTACCTCTAACATCCCATCTCTATCCTGCACCTAGACCTAACAATGCACACTCCTGATACACAGCCTCTATCCTGTACCTCTAACATCCCATCTCTATCCTGTACGTAGGCCTAACAATGCACACTCCTGCTACACAGCCTCCATCCTGTACTTCTAATACCCTGACTCCGTCCTGTACCTAGGCCTAACAATACACAATCCTGATACACAGTCGCCATCCTGTACCTCTAACATCCCACCTCTATCCTGCACCTAGGCCTAACAATACATACTCCTGATAGACAGCCTTCATCCTGTACCTCTAACATCGCATTTCTATCCTGTACCTAGGCCTAACAGAACACACTTGTGATACACAGCCTCCATCCTGTACTTCTAACACCCTGACTCCATCCTGTACCTAGGCCTAACAATACACATTCCTGATACACACCCTCCATCCTGTATCTCTAACATCCCATCCCAATCTTGTACCTAGGCTTAACAACTCTTACCCCTACACAGCTTCCATCCTGTACTTCTACCACCCCACCTCCATCCTGTACCTAGCTCTAACAATACACACTCCTGATACACAGCCTCCATCCTGTACCTAGTCATAAGAATATATCACTCTGATAGTCTCCAACCTGAGTTGGAAACTACTGGTATTTACCTCTGCTGCCCACTTTCTGTTGTGCCTTGGTATAACAATACACACATCTGACACACAGTTTACATCCTATGTCTTGGCACAGACTGCATCTTCTGCTCAAGCTATACATTTTGGTGGACTTCTGTTAATGAGTGATGGCAATTACCCATATATTGGGTATAATTGCCTCAATCCTCTCAGTTTTCTTTCCTAAAACAGGAAGAGAGTTCAGGAGGTCATCTACAAAGCAAAGTTGCTGAATTTCGAGATATTTTCTTTAGAAGGTGCTTTCACCAACATTCTTTCACTGTAGCCAGAGATAACACTCTGTGAAAAAGTGTTCTAATACCTCAGTGATTTATGATGCACAATCTCCCTTTGTAGCTTTTCGGTTAAGTGCAACAACTGTACAACAACCTCAGTATGGTGTGACAGAAGGCATTCAGCTGACGGCTTGCCATTTTACTGTCAGGACAGGACAGGACTGCTCCAGCTAAAGTATGAATGCTAATGGATAAACAAATTATTAAAATATGGAGTCAAAATTCAGTAAAGCTAGTAAATTAGAGAACAGAGCTATTTCATATTTTGCTATGCTTTGCCTTAAAGCCCTGTTTTTTTTAATTGCATTCATTTGTTCTTCGCAAGGTTTAGTTTACGCTTTAGGGCCACTTCATTTGTAGTTATGTGACAGTCAAACAAGGGATCTCGTTCCCCATTTTGGAATATTAAACATGCACCCAGGAATCTGGGTATACAGTAAAATATGTCTGAATGGGGTGGGGGCAGCCAAAGTATAAATGCACTAGGGTAGGTTCACTTAATTTGCACAAGATATACAAATAACACAATGATGTTGTCTCAGGTTTATTTATTTAGTTATTTATTGATTCATTTTTTTATATATTTATTTTGCTTGGTTCTATTTTAGGGGAGCATATGGACATATTTCTGTTGATGTTGACATCCTGAAGTAACAGCTGCAGAGATCATATGCTTTGGACTTCCACCTACAGAGGGCTGTTGCCTCTTAGTGAGCTGAACGTTGTTGCTCCATGTTATCTGAACTGACAAAACTATGTCTGTCACCAGCTTGTTCACTTGAGCGTTGCAAACACAAAGCATGTTTGGAAATGACAGTCATGTGACAAATAGCATATGAATTCAGAGGGACTAAAAATAGCTTCATCTGTTTTGCAGAAAACGTTCAAGTACTGGCTTGTCTAGTATGGAAAGTTCTTACTAGAACAAACAAGAGCAGATGTAAGCTTTCCAGATGAAATCATGGACGCTACAGTCACATGCTGTATACCTGTATGAAAACTGAAATGGCACGAGTGTGTGTGTGTTTCTCTGAATATGCTACAAAGTATATATATATATATATATATATATATATATATATATATATATATATATATATATATATATACATATAATTATAGATATATTGATATGTGCTCACACACACACACACACATACACACACACACACACACACACACACACACACACACACACACACACACACACACACACACACACACACACACTCACGCACACACACGCACACACACACACACACACACACACACACACACACACACACACACACACACACACACACACACACACACACACACACACACACACACACACACACACACACACACTCATTACATAGAATATGTAGGAGTCTGGTGTAACTTTAGGAATACATTCTGTGTTGAGTAATGAAGTAGAAGACAAACCAGACCCCCCCATTGTGTTTCATGTATCTGTCATTCCTTTCATTTCTCTTTCTTCTTGTTTTTACTTTGAATTTAAATTATTGAGTTCTGTTTGCTTCTGAGTTGAGTGGGATGCAGTACCTTTGCAACTTGTCTGTTGAACAGCAATTTATACTGGTTACTTATATTTTAATGCATGGATAGTCTTGTGGGCAGTTTTCTAATTATAGCTTATGATTATTTATTCTTTACAGCTGTTGACTGTGTTTACTTCAAAAGACAGTTTTTCAGAGGACACCCAGGCTTCCCATCCATGTGAAGCAGAGCTCCTCTCGTACCCAATTCAAGTGTAACTTGGACAGTTGGATGGGAAACCAGAAATTCATCCGTGGTTTGGCACCTGTCTCTAATGCAAACAGGTAACCTGTAAATGGTTCATCTCAGAGGCCCATGCTTACACTTATCAAAGGTATCAGAACTTGTCAGAGATTTAGGATGCATGGCTAGGCTTAAAAAGGCCCTTGTGGTTATTAGCCTATTAGAAACCTATGAACCTATGAAGGTGGTATTCATACTGACTAGGGAAAATTTGGCCAGGACACTGAAGAAATTCACTCACTTGTTTCAATAAGTGCAGTGGTATATTTTATATGTGCCTGAACTGCCACACACTCAGACTGGAGGGGTCTTGGTTAAAATTCTATGAACCCAGTTTATGCTGTTCGATAGTGGCATGTGGCAATACTGGACTGACTGATCCAAGTACCTGGTTAGGGAACAGAACCCATCAAATGAAGATTACTATCTGTTGAGTCAAGATATATATGTGTGTGTGTGTGTGTGTGTGTGTGTGTGTGTGTGTGTGTGTGTGTGTGTGTGTGTGTGTGTGTGTGTGTGTGTGTGCGTGCCTATACAAATACATGCATACACACACACACACACACACACACACATATACATATATATATATATATATATATATATATATATATATATATATATATATATATATATATATTTATACTTCATATGACCTAAATTTCATATGATCAAAATTCATTTGACTGAGACTTTGTGTCTTTCGGCTTTTCCTGGTTAGGGGTCGCCACAGCAGAACTCCAGTCCGCTAATGATTGGCAGTAGATTTTTACGTGCTGGCTTGCCGGGCCTAATGCACAACCTTCAACGAAGGAATGCCCATTCACGCATGTTGACACACAGAAGACATTCTGAGAATCGAACGGGAAATGTCTAACTGTGAGGCGACAACCTAAATTTCATTTGACCTAAAACTCATTTCACTGACAATGAGCACTGGCAGTCTGTAGAGCGCTGTAAGGCAAGTAAAAGGTAAATGCCCTGTTCCCCATAGTGGTGCGACCCTGGAGTTAGAATATATAGTTGGGGGAGTGGTGGTGGGCGCTGCCCTCCACATTGGGGGATGTTGTGGGCGTAGCCCCCCACAAAGTTCAGTTTTACTGAACAATATAAAATCAAACCACAGAATATATAATCAAACTAGGTGGGGGGGCTACACCTCCCACACACCCCCAATGTATATATATATATATATATATATATATATATATATATATAGATATATATATATATATATATATATATATTTATAAGTGTGCGTGTGTGTGTGTGGGTGTGTGTGTGTGTGTGTGTGTGTGTGTGTGTGTGTGTGTGTGTGTGTGTCTCTCTCTCTCTCTATATATATATATATATATATATATATATATATATATATTCTGTCTCCCCCCCAATACACACACTGACAATATTCTAAACAAAGTCCTGGCACAACTAAAATTATGCTGTAGAATTTCATATATTTTCTTTTCTGCCACTTGCATTTCCATTTATAACAATGTACTTTTTCCAAAATTAGTCTTTCTCTCCTCCTATAACAATGATAAGCTTCAGGCAGTAGAAAATAAAGTCTGCAGTATCACACTGCTTGCAGATTCGCCCACCCACTATTTCAAAACAGTCAGAGAACAACGTGCCAATTTCAGACTGCGACATATAAACTCCCACCTAAGATAAAAGGCCGAAATTCTCTTCAAGGGTTTTAATCCCCACTCGTTGGACATCTTCACAGTGAAACAACATGTAAATGCTTCAGGGATGATGGTAAGAAGCAGGATTTTTCAACCAAGACCTTATTCTAAAGCCTACCCAGGAAATGAACAATACTGGGAACTGATTTATATTCTGATTTGATGCCATCTCTTTTAGCTACTTAAGAGTACATTGTGTGTGTGTGTGTGTGTGTGTGTGTGTGTGTGTGTGTGTGTGTGTGTGTGTGTGTGTGTGTGTGTATATATATATATATATATATATATATATATATATATATATATATATATATATGGGTCCACTATGTAATCCCGAAATACTTCTTCTTCTTCTTTTGGCTGCTCCCTTTAGGGGTCGCCACAGCAGATCAACTGTTTCCATTTCTTCCTGTCCTCTGCATCTTGCTCTGTCACACCAACCACCTGCATGTCCTCTCTCACCACATCCATAAACCTTATCTTAGGCCTTCCTCTTTTCCTGTTACCTGGCAGCTTCATCCTTAGCATCTTTTTCCCAATATACTCTGCATCCTTCCTCAGCACATGTCCAAACCAACATAATCTTGCCTCTCTGGCTTTGTCTCCAAACCTTCCAACCTGGGCTGACCCTCTAATATACTTATTCCTAATCCTGTCCATCCTCATCACACCCAGTGCAAATCTTAACATCTTCAACTCTGCCACGTCAAGCTCTGACTCCTGCCTTTTTGTCAATGCCACTGTCTCCAACCCATATAACATAGCTGGTCTCACTACCCTCTTGTAGACCTTCCCTTTCACTCTTACTGGTACTCGTCTGTCACAAATCACTCCTGACACTCTTCTCCACCCACTCCATCCTGCCTGTACTCTCTTCTTCACCTCTCTTCCACACTCACCATTACTCTGAACTATTGACCCCAAGTATTTAAACTCATCCACCTTCGCCACCTCTATTCCCTGCATCCTCACCATTCCTCTATCCTCCCTCTCATTCACACACATATATTCTGTCTTAGTCCTGCTGACCTTCATTCCTCTTCTCTCTGGAGCATATCTCCACCTCTCCAGGGTCTCCTCCACCTGTTCCCTACTCTCACTACAGATCCCAATGTCATCTGCAAACATCATAGTCCGCGGGGATTCCTGTCTAATCTCATCTGTCAACCTGTTCATCATCATTGCAAATAAGAAAGGGCTCAGAGCTGATCCTTGATGTAATCCCACCTCCACCTTAAATGCATCTGTCACTCCCACCGCAGACCTCACCATTGTCACACTACCCTGATACATATCCTGTACCACTCTTACATACTTTTCTGACACTCACGACTTCCTCATACAATACCACAACTCCTCTCTAGGCACCCTGTCATATGCTTTTTCTAAATCCACAAAGACACAATGCAACTCCTTCTGACCTTCTCTGTACTTCTCCATCAACAATCTCAGAGAAAACATTGCATCTGTAGTGCTCTTTCCTGGCATGAAACCATACTGCTGATCACTAATCATCACCTTCCTTTTTAACCTAGCATCCACTACTCTTTCCCATAACTTCATGCTGTGACTGATCAGTTTAATCCCTCTGTAGTCACTACAGCTCTGCACATCACCCTTATTCTTATAAATTGGTAACAAAACACTTTTTATCCATTCCTCAGGCATCCTCTCACTTTCCAAGATTTCATTAAACAATCTAGTTAAAAACTCCACTGCCATTTCACCTAAACACCTCCATGCTTCCACAGGTATGTCATCAGGACCAACAGCCATTCCGTTCTTCATCCTCTTCATAGCTATCCTTACTTCCTCCTTGCTAATCAACTGCACTTCATGATTCACTATCCGCACATCATCCAATCTTCTCTCCCTCTCATTCCCTTAATTCATCAACCCCTCAAAGTACTCTTTCCATCTGCTCAACACACTCTCCTCGCTTGTGAGTATGTTTCCCTCATTATCCTTTATCACCCTTACCTGCTGCACATCTTTACAAGCTCGGTCCCTCTGTCTACCCAATCGGTACAGGTCCTTTTCTCCCTCCTTAGTGTCCATCCTTTTATACAACTCTTCATACGTCTTATCCTTAACCTTCACCACCTCTCTCTTTGCCATGCACCTCATCTCCTTAGACTCTTGTCTACTTTCTTCATCTCTTTGACATTCCTACTTCTTCTTCGCCAACCTCTTTCTCTGTATACTCTCCTGTACTTCTTCATTCCACCACCAGGTCTCCTTGTCCTCCTTCCTCTTTCCAGATGTCACACCAAGCACCCTTCTAGCCATCTCTCTTACTAGCTCTGCTGTAGTTACCCAGCTATTCGGTAACTCTTCCCTGCCACCCAGTGCCTGTCTTAACTCTTCCCTGAGCATCACCTCACAATTACCCTTTTTCATTTTCCACCATTTGATCCTTGGTTCTGCCCTCACACTCATCCTCCTCTTCTTGATCACCAATGTCATCCTACAAACCACCATCCTATGCTGCCTAACTACACTTTCCCCTGCCACCACTTTACAGTCTCCAATCTCCTTCAGATTGGCCCTTCTACATAAGATATAATCCATCTGTGTGTATCTTCCTCCACTCTTGTATGTCACCCTATGCTCCTCCCTCTTGTTAAAATACGTATTCATCACAGCCATGTCCATCCTTTTCGCAAAATCCACTACCATTTGACCTTCTG
>NC_056726.1:1485641871-1485811871 GCF_019279795.1 Protopterus annectens | reverse complement strand
CTGTGACATATTTTAAGCCTAGCCAATCACCCCTTTGTAAGAATCAAATACTGTAACTTGTATCTGTTAACGATTAGGCCAACTTTCCACTTGCAAGAAAGCTATTGCAAAGCTCAGAGGAGTGTCATCTCATAATTCTGGAATACAGGAATTCTCCAGTGCCAGAACTTAATCTTTTATCAACTCATAGTTTACTAATGTTTCTACTAAATATTATATAATATAACAAACACACTAACATATTAAAATAAATAGTTGTTTACACATGTCTATGTTAATTCTTTATACATTAATCATCTTAATTTCTGATGGACAGAATATTGAAAAGCAAAAAGCCTACTTCATTTGCATTACTAATGCTTGAGAATTAATATAATTTAAAGAAAATGCTGAAAAGAAAGCAACAGTGACAGAAATTTTATCGTGATCAAAGCTGCAAAAATCTATCACATTTACAGCATGAAGGTGAAGGAAGAGTACAAAAGCCTTGGGAATGACCTCGGCCCGAAGATGGATTTCTGGGTAAAGCAGCCAAAAACCAGGATCCATTGTAACTCTCAGTGAAGATAGTAAGCTGTTCAGATAAAATCAAAGATATTTTTGTAGGATAAATATACCAAAATCAAAGTTAATTTTCCAAGAAGTGAGCAGAAAGAAGTGTCACAAGTAATCAATTTGCAAGGAAATAGCAACTTTGAAAGTTGCAAGAGTCAACACTTACATAAAAAGAGAAAGAAGGCTGGAAAAAGAGAGAGAGAGAGATGGTCCTGAATTTCTTTCTCCTAAAGACAACAAGAACTGCCCTCAAATGATGACCAGATATCCACTATACATAGCCGCCCTGTTATGTTTTCCATATATAAAAGACTGATTGAAGAAACCAGACCAGTATATGGACTGTTTTTGAGATAAAAAGGATTATATGGTCTGAAAGGTTGCATTATTATAAATGCCATTCTTTACCGAGTATTAAACTTTTCATTTTGATGTAAATAGCTCATAACATGCATAATATAGTGTTAAAGTGAGTTTGTAATCATTCATAGTTTTACAGTTGAATACAGGGTTAACTGCCTTAAAGGGCCGTTTTAAACCTAACTAAAAATCTGAGGCCAGAAACAAATCCTGTATTTTGTGCCTGTGAAGTGGAGATCTTAACCATTATGACAAACCTTTCCCCTTCTTTACAGATATAATGCTGCTACTCAGAACATAGAAATTTGTATCTTCAGATCTTTCTTGCTGCCATATTAAAAGCTGTTGAACAGAAAATGCTAGGCTATCAGTATGTAGACAATTATAAGCCTAGCTCATAATCAGAATTAAACCTTGCACCTTGCATCTGTGAGGTTAAGGCTTTAACCATCATGCCAAGCCTACCTAAACAAGTACTAAACTAATGACTGCAGGTGACCTTGTTAAGCCTAGCCATACTTCCCAAAGGTGGGTATCATACACTGTACTTTGTGTCTTTAAGGTAAATGCCTTAACTATTATGTGAAGCCATCTACTCATGTAATGCAATGCTTATTGCTTTTAAAAAGGGGAAAGTTATATATGGGTAAAGAGCCTTAAGGGCAATGAGCTAAGTGCAGGGATTTCACATGGCATGTAGCATGTCAACGTTTTAGAAAAATCAGTTGGAAAATAGATCTCCTAGAGGTTGAACTACAGCTCTTGTTGTTTGTGTTATTAATTAAGTCTTATGGCATGACACGAGCTGCTATAAATGTCTTAACCTGCTACATTTATGCCATGTGCTAAAAACTAAGGCATAAACATGCACGTTACACTCACAAAAGGTAGGCACACATGCAACTCCAAAATGCAGCAACCCATCTAAACCAGCTCCAAACCCAATTTTATGCTGAGTTAGAAAGAAAAGCAAATGTAAAACATGGACTGCATTTCACATTCACTTTAATGCAAAAAAGTAACTTTCCGTACTATACACACACAATCAATACACAGCCATCACCAAAATCAAGACTGTCTATGTAAATTTGCACCTGGTCATAAAATATGTAGGGTTTTCAACATGTTTGCACAATGATCAACAAGTTAAGTTTAGTTCTCCTAGAGTGAAAAAAAGAAACTGAAACACAAGTGCCAGGTACACTCTCACTTTTAATAAATCCAGTTAATGGCTAGTATGTACACGGCCTGGATGCCAGCAAATAGAAACTAAGAGAGCCTGAAATAAAATCAACTGGAAAAGGTGAAGAGAAAACATTGACTGGGAAAAGCCGTGCAGCGGTTCAACAAAAAGCAGTTCAGGCTCCAGCATCGGGGGAAAAACATGGCTTCCAGTCATTTAATGGAAAAATAAGTCAAACATAATCATCAAAGATGATTAAAATGAATGAAACATTGAAGGAGTCTATGAACTCAAATAACAAAAGGCTGAAAACATGGAAGAAGCTTTAAACAGATATTCAGATGAGCTGATAAAAGGCAAAAATTAGAGGATGAAATGAAGAAAAGGCTGGCTGAGTATAAGACTGTAAAAGAAAAAGCACCCACTTCTGTCAAAGGTTGCTCACACTACACAACAAAGTCCAAGTAACAAAACGAAAGTGTGAGCACACCAACAAAGCTGAGCGTAATATATATATATATATAAATTCAAAGTATTAGCTTCCAAAACTTATTTCCAAAAACTTTTATTGTAAAAGGATGAGTGCTTTCACCAGGCTACCGCTTTTTCAGAGCCAAATAAAATTCTTAACATAAAATCAAACAATTTAAACAAACTAAAATCACATGCTTTTGGTAACCAACAAATAAGACTTAACGTCTCTTAGTTAGTACTGATTTTGGTGGAATGCTTGCATTTAAGCCCGGATTGTTATGGGCTTGCAAAGCTATAATCCATTTCACCTCTAAATTTTCTAAATAATTATTTATATCACCTCTTCTCATATTAGTTCTGACTTGTTGTAGAACTCTAAAATAAAAAATATATAAAATTACATCCCGTTGCATTATAGGTTCATAGATTAGTACTAAGCTACCTGCCCTTGCAACCCATTTTAAGCCTAGTTAATTAACTCTTGTGAGACTCAAACCCTAGACTTTGTGTTTGTAAGGCAAACACCTTAACCATTAGGCCACCCTGCAAACCCTTCGGTATGCAAGTCAAAACTAATATGAGAAGAGGTAATGTAAATAATGATTTTATTTTACTATGAAAGTTTTTGGAAATAAGCTTTGGAAGCTAATACTTTGGATTTATATATATATATATTTACACTCAGCTTTGTTGGTGTGCTCAGAATTTGGTTTTGTTACTGAGTATAAGACTGCTCAAGAAGAGATGTTTCAAAAAAATTGTAGAATTAGAGGATAGAGCATGGAGGAAAAATCTGAGAATTTCTGCTGAACTAGAGAAACAAGAAGGGACAGACTGTATTAATGTAATGAAGGCATAAATAAGCAGCTGGACTGGTATTTCATAGCAGGAAATGTTAATTGAAAGGGCATACCATGTGTATGCTCCAAATCTGGCCATGAGCATCAGTCACATTTGTGAAATATGGCTATATAAGAAAAAGTGGAACAAATGGACTTCTGCTGACTTCGTTAAACTTCTGGGAAACTGAAAAGCATTAGCCCCACGTCATGTCATTAGCATTTGGAAGGACATTGAAAGATGGGAAGGTTTACACCTCTCAACCACTTAGAGCAAGAAATCCGGAAAAAGCATACATAAAAGTGGGACAAAAGTCTAAAACTAGGGAAAATTTTTAAATATTGCTCTTACAAACTTAGAAAGTTGATAAAATAACAGGACGTCCCAGTGCAGCAGTAGTGTTGTAACCTCACAGCAAGAAGTTCTCCTGTTCAATTCTCAGCTGGAGTGCCTTCTGTGTGGAGTCTGCATGTCCTCCCTGTGTCCGTGTGGGTTTCCTCTGGGTGTTCTGGTTTCTTCTCATGTTGTAAAGACATGCGTCTGGAGCATTTCTCCCCAGGCCTCCACTGAGAAATGGCTTTGTTCCAAGTTGGACTTTCCCGGTAAACAAATGTTAAATATAATATAATATAAATACAACAGGTTTTGTATTAGCATGAATTTCCTGAAGGGTATGAAGTCTGAAACCCAAATGTCTGTCATTATTTTCTAACCTCCATCTTTAATAATTTCCAACTAATTTGCCAGAAAAGCACAATTTTATGAAAAATGGACCAAAAAAAATCTGGACATTGTGTGAAAATCTGTACGGTTGAGAAGTATGGGAGGCTAGGAAGAAGGATAAATGCAACTTTGAGTAAAACAATTTCTGTTCTTAGCAATATTTCTATGAAAATGTTCACAATATAAATTGCATGTGTTATATTAAACTATTTTAGTTGTTCTTGTATGTGATAAAGTTGCTAAAATAAACAGATGCCTTTTTTTCTTCTCTCGTTTCTTTTTTTGGCATTAAGAAATTTAGTCATTACGGTGTAAAAAGAGAAGAAAAGTTAGACAAAACTAATTTTAAGTTAATAGGCTATAATCTTGGGGTCCTGAGGTGTGGGACTGGGTGCAAAATTTCACAGATCATAACACATGTAGAGCTGATATGTTTTCTCTTACCTTTACATAGGTGTAGGTCTGGATTAAAATCCTTGGCTTAATCTAATGACAACTTTTAAAAGGAAACAAGAACACTGAATATAATTACAAACTTTTCTTTTAGCAATAAATGTTTCAGATTGTCTTTCAGGCTACAACAGAGGGCTGCATTTTTTCTGTTATGTTTCCATGGAGACAATCTGGTAACAAGGCAGTAAAAGCCAGAACACTGGTTTCTTCAAGGCTAAAAGTTAATGTTTTCTAAAAGCATGTAAGTTGTTTTTATACCTGGGAGGGGAATAAAGATAAAAAAGAACAGACACCAATTAGTGTGAGTAGAAGCACAGGCAATAACATGCATCTTAGCATAAATAACCTAATTTTCAGGTTAAGGCCTGTGTTAGCAGCTGTCTATTTGGGACAGATGTTCCTTTTAGAAGGGTTAAGGTTCATTATTTGAAGATATACACAGTTGTATGCATTTGCATGTGAATTTGAAAGAGAAAAAATTTCAGGATGGATATTCATCAGCATATCATGGACAAAGGAAAAGAGGTGTACTTATATTAATTGCTAGAGAAACTCCAAAAGTGATAGAAGAGGAAAAAAGTTAATAACGGCAGATTTGTGGTAGTAAGATAATACTGGCAAGGGATGGGGATTACCCTGCAATGTATTTATATTCCACCTAAAGCTGCTATTATTGAACCTAAAAAATGTGGAGAAATAATAAGTTTTTGGCAGGGAATACTATTTATAGGTTTTGGACTGGAATTTGATTTGCAACAATGAGGATTTTATCTGGAGGGACCTAAAAGGGAAATATAACAAAAGAGAATAGATTTCTGAAGAAGTTTATTGAAATATTTGGTATTATAAATGAGAATTCAGTAGTAGGAACTCCGAGAGAATTTTCATATTATATCCCAAGGTACAATAACTGGGCTAGACTAGACAAAATTTATATTTGACAGGAACATGCACATTTTATTGAGAAATTTGATACACATCCAATAACTATTTCAGATCATGTGCCAATAACTACTAAGATAAAAATGCAGGATAATGGAGTAAAGATTAGATAGTGGTGCTTCACCAACTACCTATTAAAAAGAGAGTAATTTAAGGAATGGGTAGTGGGAAATTATCTGGGAATTATTATTTATTGACATATATTAACCGGGAAAGTCCACTAGGTCAGAAACCCATTTTCAGTGGATGCCCAGGGAGAAAAGCACCACAAAAAATTTAATGCAGAATACTTTAAAGACAAAATTGAAAATGAACATGGGCTTTGCAAAAAATACATTGGCTATTAATATATAACATGCAGTACTAAGAATAAAAAGCCTTCAAATAAAGAATGTAGTTTGCTTCAAGGTAAACATTTTGTTTAAATACTTAGGAGGTTCTAGACATTGCCTAGGAACAGATAGAGAGATCAGAATATGTTAGATGATATAATGAAAGTTCTTAGGAAAGTTGAGAGGAGCTAGTTAACAGAGAAAAGGAAAAAGAGCAGATAATTAAATTTATTTCTTTATGGGGGCTTAGACTTTTGTGCACAGGAATAGATATGATTATCGAGGCATTTTAGTGCAGATTTGAAACTTTTTAATGAGTCTGAGTGACTGAGGAAGGCAGGGCATTCCATAATCAGGCAGTGGTATAGGAATAGAGACTTTGTCCAGCTCTTTTGTTGGGTTTGGTTATACTTAAAAGCTGTTTGCTGGTAGACCAAAGATTCCTGGTTGGGATATATGATTGCAAGATAGAATGAACTGCAGAGCAGTTATTGGGTTTATATATCGGTTTGTGAGCAAGAGGTCGTTGGATATAATATAGGTAATGGGGGAATTCAAACCAATTCGGTTCTGAAATGGCTTGGCAATGCTATGTGCAGTTTGGCATCCCAGAGGCAAATTTTGCTATTTTATAATAACATGATTGCAGTTTATTACTAAGAGATGTGAGAAGGTTGGTGAAAATGGGACTTCCATAGAGGGGGAAGAGATAAGCAGAGTGTTTGTGAGTTTTATTTTGGTTGGCTTATCCAAATAAAGTTTATGCTTGTAAAGTTTGCCAAGCTTGAAATTTTTCTTTTTTTATTGTATTGGGAATATGTTGCTCGAAGTTGAGTTTGCCATCAATAGTTATACCTAATAATTTTGCTGTCTTCACTAGTTCGATTTCTGTGTTGTTTTGTGAGAAAATTTAAAAATCCTAAGTTAGCGGTTTTGTTGAGAGTACTAACAGCTTAGATTTTTGGGGGTTCAGTAATAGTTGTGTGTCATTTAGCCAGGTTTCTATAGATGTAAATGCATTTTCTGTAATTCTAAGGAGATTGGAGAAATTACTAGAAGCGATAATAGTGGAATTATCGGCATATTGGACGAGTGTACTTTGTTGGGATGCTTTGTGAAGATTATTAATGAAAATATTTCAAAGCAGAAGCCCCCAAACAGATCCTTGTGGAACTCTTGTGTTATTGATTAAGTATTCATATTGTTTATTTTGCCATCTGACAGATTGTTTTCTGTTGTTTAGGTAGCTGAAAACCATGTTAGGGAATTTAGGTAGCATCCTAGTTTTTCTAGTTCTTGCAACAGCTTAAGGTGTGATACTGTGTTGAAAGCCTTGTACAGGTCTAATATGATTACTGTAGCTAGTAGACCAGCATTAAGAGCTTTGTTCACAGTATCAGTGAATGAGACTAGGGCTGTAGTAGTGCTGTGTGCTGGATGAAATCCTTGATGGGTAGGTGCAAAGAGTGAAGATAGAAAGTACTCCAAAAGTTATAGCTAGTGAGTGGAATAAAACAAGTGGAGTTTAAAAATAAGGTAGAAATAAAAGAAAAAGAGATCTTGCTAAGAAGTAACAATAATTATTTAGAGGGGCTGACAAAGGTTAAAGCATTGCAGAAAAGGGGGAAATCTCACAGAGGTGCATTTGAAGAGTGCTAAAGCAAAAATAAGGGAGTGCCCCAATAACATGCATGAGTTTAGAAAGATTGATGTTAAGCAGCTGTTTTTTGATAATAACTCCAGAGTACAAACACTTTTTGCCACAACAACTTAGGCAACAGAAAGTAGAAAGGGTTGTTGCCAAACTTAAGGAGCCTATAGCAAGAACATAATCAGAGATCTTGTAGATGTATTACAGATATTTCAGAAATTTTCTGAAAAATTGTATAAAGCAATAAAAGTGAGAAATCAAGAAAAAAAGCACAGATGGAAATATTTATTTAAGACTTAAAATACAGAGGTTAGAGGTAGATGACTCAACATTTAACAGTTACGATAGAAGGAGATGAGATAAAAATGGTGATGTATAACTAATTTGTATGAAAGTCTGCAGGAATAGAAGTATTGCAGTGGAAGTCTGGAAGACAGGAGGGAGGGAAGTGATAAAGATATGAAAGGTTTTATTTAACTGTATTTTAAAAAGAGCGGAGACACTAACATCCTGTAGAAAGAGATGTAGTGGCTATAATACCTAAATACAGTAAAGAACCATCAGACCCAGCTTCAAACAGGCTCATTTCAATTTTAAGCCATGATTATAAAGCGTTTATTTCTATAATGCCTAAAAGAATGGCAAAGGTGATGCCAGAATTAATGGATATGGATCAATGTGGTTTTGTGGAGGCGAGGCAAACATTTGACAACATTTATAGAACAAAGATAGTACAAAGGGGAAGCAGAATATAAGAAGATCCCACTGTTGTTGCCGAGTCTTGATGCAGAGAAAGCATTCAACAGAGTAAGCTTGGATTTTATGAGTAGGATAATGGAAGCATTTGTATTTCCTGATACAGTAATACAGTCAGTTAGATGAATATATGAGGGATATGAAGCAAAAATTAAAGTGGAAGGCCTCCTTTCTGATAAGTTGTGTCTGAACAGAGGAACCAGGCAGGGGTATCCTTTTCCTCGTTTTTCTTTTGCCTTATACTTAGAACCATTATCAAGGGAAATAAGGGACTCCTGAATTTAAAGATATAATGGGTATGGTATTCAAGAAAAGTTGGCTTTATTTGTAGATGATATTATTTGTACTTGATGCAACAAGAAAAGGACATTTTAGTGTCGAGGAACATTCTGAAATAGTTTTTTTCAGGATATAAAATTAATGATTTAAAAACAAAGGCTATAGCTATAAACTATGTACTCACACATGAATTGATTAGGAAATGCCCATATTTATGGGGACATGATAAAAATTAAGTATTTAGGACTATGGATTAAAGCATTCTGTTGTTGCAGCTAAGGATATATGGGAAGTGGCAAAACAAAAGATAATACAAAAACTAAGAAACTTTGAGCTCTTGCCTCTGGCTATGGATAGCAAAATACAATAAGTAAAAATGTTTTATTCCCTTTAGTTTTATACACAGAGCAGGCATATTTATGTAAAGCAGAGGAGAACTTGTGGATAGTAATTAATAAAGAGTTGAAGGATTTCTTCTGGGACAGGAAGAGGGCAAGAGTCAAATGGGATAAGCTGATCCTCCAGTAGAACAAGGAAGTTTAGGATTATCTGATCTGAAGGGATACTTTAGAGCTACACAGTTAAGGCTCTTATACATAACACAAACAGAAAGCAACAATTCAAAGTGGAAAGTGATGATGATGAAGGGGGTAATTCAAGGAATAAAAAAAGAGTGGGATGTTGGACACAGATCCTTAAAAACAATAAGAACAATCATGCAGAATATTACATTCATACAGTATCAAAAAGTATACTAAGAACTAACAGAAACAGGAATGGAAATAAGAGATTCTACCAATAGGGATGACTGCAATTAGGGGGTAGAGAACAGGCCAGAGGGGACTGGAATTTGCTGGGGAAAGATGGCAAAGGAACCATGGTATCTGGGCCGAATAATTAAAGAAGGAAAGGTAAAGGGATAGGAAGAGGTCACAAAGATGTTTGGATTGCAGTCTAGTGATTGCCTTCCTTCTCAGGGATTGATTTTGGAGTATAGACAAAGAGAAAGGGATAGCGCAATCCTAAGTGAAAGACCTGCACTGCTTGAGTTTATGCCTGATTCTAGAACTAGGGCTGCTGTTAAAAAAGGGATAATTAGCATGGCATATACAATATTTAACAATAACTATAGCACTCAATCAGAGGAGGTCTGAAAAGATTGGGAAGAGATATTAGATAAGCAATTCACAAAGAAACACTGGGAGGATATATGCATGGCTCCCAAATATGCAACAAAATCTAGAAGATTTAAGATTTTTCCCTTTTATACCAAAAGCAGACTCCAAATATTTTTTTCTCAGAAAGATGGAAAATGTTGGAGGTGTGATGGGGAAGAAAGAGATTCCCAGGAACAAATGTGGTCAGAGCGTAATGAGTTGTCAGACTTTAACAACTGAAACCAGAGAACAAGACAAACTGCAAAAAATCAAATAGTAACGCTTTCTTAGAAGTCTATGCCAGAAATACTTAAATAAATCCACGAGGAATCACACAAATCAAGTCGTTGTTATAAGCCGTAGCACAAATATACGCACTTTCATTTTTCTATTAAAAACTTCATCAGATAAAAGAAATGAAAACCAGAAGTACTTATTTTTGTACTGCTTTTAACAAACAACGTATTAAAGTTGATTTGTGGGATTCCTGGTGGATTTATTTAAATATTTCTGGCATAGAGTCCTAGGACGCCATTGTTGTTTGGTTTTCTGCAGACTTTAAAAATTCTGTCCGGAGTATTCTGTCCGGAATACTGGATGAGCAAATGAGTGTAACCAAGGTTTTTTTTTAAATCTGGGATACAAGATCTAAATTGCCTAGACATGGTAAGGCCTTGTTAAGGTTACTTCTGCTGGCTGCCAAAAAAGCAATTACTAGAGAATATAAATCAGAGCCTAAACCAATTATACTTGAATTAGTGCACATTGTAACAGATAAAAGAACAGGAAGTGAGATCTTTAAAAAAGGGAAGGAGCAAATTACATAGAAAAAATGGAAATAGTGGGAACAATAGTTGCAGAAATAAATATTTGGAGGAGGAATGAGGTTTACGAGAAGGCAGGAACTGAACAATTTATCTAATGTTGCTTTAATTGTATGGTATAGAACAATATATGTGATGTATAATATTTGTAAATGTGAAGTTGTCAATATGGCTTGATTACTTTTATATAAATATAAGTTGCCTATGTCACAAGTGATAATTCACCAAAGGTGTTTTAGAAATAAAATTCTTTATTTTTAAAATAAAATAATAAAATAATAAAATAAAACAACGATTACAATTACTCAATTGAAAATCAACTTTATCAATACAATGGATCTGATAAAACTAAAAAATTCTTCAAGTTCTGAAAGCATTTGCTTTCTCTCCACTATTTATAAATATTATTCTCTCAGCCTATAGTGGATTAACCATAGCAGTAACAGCTGGACCATACATATCAGTGGCCTTTTATCTTCACAGGGGAGTAAGAAAAAGTTGTTCATTAGCCCTATTCCTTTTATATTAGAAATAGAGCCATAGGCCATATAGTTGAGAGAAGCACTTAAAAAATAAGGGTGAAGTTCCCCAACATTATCATAACAGTCGGATTGCTTTATTGGTGCATGATCTTAAAGGCCCAGGATAGAGACTTAACCATACTAAATCTATTTTATGAACCCATAATTTTCCATCACCCTTCTTATATTTTAACAAATGTAACCTCACATTCATTCTCTGTAGTTTTACATATTAGGGATTCTTATAGCCTGTTCTCCCTCAGACATAAAGTATCTGAATGTGCAAAAGATGCAGTCAGTTATTTTCTTAAGGTTACCACTGGAATATACATTGGGTACCCCTGTAATATATAAGAAAGTTTTGAGTAGCTGATCATTTTGATAAGATGTAATATAATGTCTTGTATAGGCCCCAGAGCCGATAGCCTAGTACCTACCTATGAACCTATGAACCTATATTAAACAGAATGAATAGGTTGAATGGTCACTCTCTTGACATTATATTACATCTTATCAAAATGACCAGCTTCTCAAAACTTTCTTATGTATTACAGGGGTACCCAATCTATATTCCAGTGGTAATCTTAAGAAAATGGAACTGCCGAATCCTTAAATTTCTTTGGGTGCCCTATATTCCAAGTGGTTCCCCCACTCTGCATTATAGTGTATGTTCTGAAAAAGGGATTCAGCCTTCTACTTTGCTAATAACCCAACTTGCTAGCTTATTATGACATTTCCAATATCTATATAATCCTGCACCCCCCCCAGCCCTGTGGTTACAATCCCTACAAAGTTCCAGTCTCCCTGCTTCCCAATTCCCATGGATTGTTAAAACTAATATTCAAGAGAGACCACTGTACTCTGTGCTTTGTTTCATAGCCCGGGACATACATGATAGAAGCCCATCTATAGATGACTCTCATAATCTGAACATGATATATCAGGGTGTCTCATTTATTTAAAACAAATCATCTTCTTTCAAGACCTTTATTATTGTTACTGTTCCCTCTCCGAGGCCTCTCAGTCTTTTACGAATTTTTACTCTTCCTTTTTTCTCATCTTATGGCTTCAAAAAGGCTGTTTCATACCTTTCAATTCTATTTGTCCACTGGCCTAAAACATTTTCCTATCCCTGCTTCTAGATCTTCTTTGTCCAGCAACTGAATTATTTTTTATAATCAACAAATTTCTGTTTTTAGTCATGAACAAAGTTTCTAGCATTTCACTGAGATAGTAAACTCTTCTTTCTTTATCGATTCTAACAAGGAGGGGTAATGTCATAATTAATAGTACAGGCATTTCAACACTTTACTCAGTTCTACTTTCAATTAATTTTAAACCACTAAAATATTTTAGGAGGCAGTATCATGAAAGGAAGGTTTTGAGTATTGAAGGCGAAAGTCTTCTTAGGATACTAAAGACACCTTGGATGCTAACTTACTACCCCCATCTGTAGGCTATTTGCTCGGAAATGCTTGTGCTGACTTTTCCTTACACCAGATTTAATATGTAAGTGGGGTTTTACATCATTCTCGCAGTGTTGACAGTGTCTGCAAGAGGGAACAAGAGCAACATGGACTCATATAATCTGTAAATGTTGCAAGATAAAACCTTTCTGGAAAGCCTTTTAGCTTAAGTACATAAGATATAACCCCCATCACACTAAGGCAGAAAAGGAAAGCTCTGATAGTTTTAGGATTTATACCAGACTCAACCTTCTCAACTCTGCTTTATCTCCTGCATTTAGCAACCAAGAAAGCCATCACATGTCATTGGAAAGATAATCCCCTCCCCCAACAGCATTGTGCATTGATATATACTGCAGGAGATTTATCAGGCAGAACTTCATCTGGCTGAGAGAATGCATGTTAGATTGGTGGGTTAGATGTGTAGAAGTGTTACATATTTATCATTTGTAAAAATATGGTTCCTTCCCTGCTTCTCAAGTTCACAGAATTCCCAGGCATGATTTGTTAGACTAACTCACTGCAAATCAGATTATAACCAGCAGTTTTGCAACCACAGTACTTCTTTTTCTTAAAGTTTTAACTATGACCAGTTCTTGTGCCCTCTTTTTCTGCTCTCTCTTATGAGAGACTTGGATGAACTATGTATATAAATTTCTCTCTGTCTACAGAGTTCACTTGTTTATCAGACAGCAGTAATGATATTAAAGGGAATGTCAGAATAGCACAGATGACTAGACTGGTTGCTATTTCGGTAATCTTCTTAAATATGTAATTAATATCCTGTTCGTATTAGTTCAAATATCACTTGTTTAGCATTGCATTGTTCTTATATTTATTTAAAGTCAATTGGAAATCACTATTGCCTGCAGCCTTCTGGATCAGCTATGTTTCTATACCCTAAAATATTTGTATTTACTCTTGGATCATATCAAATGTTCTCTGCCAACAGGTCTTGTTCAAATATTTTGTTTTACTATAAATCTTTGAAAATAAGATAAATAAAACAATCTAGCATTTTTGACACTACACTATTAAATCACATGCAATTCAACTGACTTACCAACAGAAAACAATAAAAAGTACCTCAGAACTAGAAAATTAGATAGAAAAGAAAACCAGTTACAAGGTTCTCCACTTATAGAATCCTGCAAAACTGAGTTAAATTCTTATTCAGACAGTTTATTCAGTTACCTCAGCTTAATAAAACTAATGGATAAATAACAACTCAAAGCTAGAAAAAAATAAATAAATGAATAGATACAATGCATGGTGGTCTGTTTTGTGTAATAAATGAGCTATCTTGTGCAGTAGGGTTAAAAAAACAGTTTGCCTTTGCCACTGATCCCAAAATTTGTCCGTAACATATTTTTTGTTGTACAGCAGACACCTCTGGGTAAAGGTTTTTTTTTTGGGGGGGGGGTGGCTGTGTATATGTATTTTGTGTGCATGGTATGAGAAGAGAGATGCAGTTTGTGTTTCACTTTTTGTTTTACTTTAGCATTTTGTTTAAAATTTAGTGTAGGTTTTGGTAGACTAGGGTATTTTGGGGTTGTGACACGGATGGACATGATTAGGAATCAGTATATTAGAGGCTCAGCTCAGGTTGGACAGTTTGGAGACAAAGTCAGAGAGGCCAGATTGTGTTGGTTTGAACATGTGCTGAGGAGGGATGATGGGTATATTGGGAAAAGGATGCTAAGGATGGAGCTGCCAGATAAGAGGAAAAGAGGAAGGTCTAAGATACGGTTTATGGATGTGGTGAGAGAGGACATGCAGGTGGTTGGTGTGACAGAGCAACATGCAGAGGACAGGAAGAAATGGAAACAGATGATCCGCTGTGGCGACCCCTAACGGGAACAGCCGAAACAGAAGAAGAAGGAGGGTATTTTGGGGTTGTGTGTGTCTGTATTTCCATGCGCAATGTCTGAACTTTCACTTTAGTTTTTAGTAAGTATTTGGTGAGCAGTGTCATAATGGGTCTATATTATTATGTTAAAGGTTCAGTTCAGCAACCCTCCGTTCATCAACCCTAAAACAGCGAATGTTGACTTAAGCAAATGTTCATATCCGTGAATGTTTTACCCAGGGAAATGTGTTATTTGACTAACAATCTGAAATTCACACATACCACAGGATATCAAACCCACCCAGCCCCCCCCATCCCCCCTACATATGTATACCAACTCCAAGATCACACTACAGTGGGGAAAAGTGCAAATTTCTGACATTGGCTAACTAACTCCATTCCCTGGGTAAAACATTCATGGCTGTGAACGTTCACTTAAGTGAATGTTTGCTGTTTTGGTTTTGATGAACAGAGGTTCGCTGAGTTGAACCTTTGACAAAATAATACATACCAGTGGAAATAGCAGCTTTGAGGAATTTTAGCAGATATGCTGACATGCTAGGAATGTAATCAAACTTTTGATGATTGAGGGATTCAGATAAGCATGTACTGATGTGTTAATATAGTGTAAAGCAACAAAACGTCTGCCAGGCCTGGGTGCTAAGGTCTGTGGTGGAGTATATAGTAAATTTCAGGATCTGGTCTAGTGAGATACATATATCTAGATAGATAGATATATTTATAGGCATAGAGTATGTAGAATCACAGTTTGCAGTCGAACAAATATGTGACTTGAAGTGAAACCAGAGGAGTCGATGCTGATTGACTTGTCATCTATTGCAGGACTCATGCTCACTTACCAGTACTGCGATCAGGAGGTTTGATGGCATTTCAATGTTTTTTTATTGAGCTGCAGATAGATGGAACTGTAACTTATTGAAATGATACAGACCCTATATCTATACCTAGATATATATATATATATATATATATATATATATATATATATATATATATATGTGTGTGTGTGTGTGCTTGTGTTCATTTGCCAAGGTTATGGTGACCTTCAGGCCTTCAAGAAGCTTCATTGCTGTAACCCAAATTGATATTTTCTACTTCCCATAAATTTGTCAAAAACATTATTTTACAGAAAATGAATGACTGACTTGAGGGAGGAGGGTTACCATAATGGTTAAGGTGTTTACATTACAGAAAGAAGGTACAGAGTTTGATTTTGACCTCTGGTTATTGGCTAGGCTTCTAATTGGATCATAGCGGGTTACTAGGCAATCAACCTGGGGGGGGGGTAATTTCAAGCCTAACCTTTTCATCCCAATGTAATACCATAGATACTCCAGTCAGTACCCAGGATTGCATTTATTAATGACTGCTCATGTTCAGGAGGGTTGTGGGCACTATCCCCAGTAAGAATTTACTGTGCCCCATCCACTCGTCCAAGTTTCTTTTGAACTGTTAGTTAGTTTGCAAACTGATGGCCTAGTATTTACCTATCAACTTACATCTTTAAGGGTAGTTTATTCCATAATCTTGAAAAGCATTGTATTTCTGTTATTGCATTATTAGGTGCTACCATCTGCCATTTCCTCCTCTACTGATTGTCTCCAGGCATAGACTTTCCAGAAAGATCCATATCACATAGTGCTTTACTGACCAGACCTAATCACATAGTGCTTTACTGACCAGACCTAATCACATAGTGCTTTACTGACCAGACCTAATCACATAGTGCTTTACTGACCAGACCTAGACCACTTCTTAGTAACTTAAGAACCAGAGCATAATCACAGCTATTGAAGGCTTTTTAACTTGTTCATGTTTTCCAAACATATGATTTTTCTGCTTAGGAATCCTTGTGCGTTTTGACATACTTTCAAGTGGCTTATTTGAAAGCTATTAAATACAATAATAATATTTTATTCAGTGATGGATCTGATCAGAGAGGTATAAACTAATACAACAATCTTCCTGGACTGCTTAGAAATCCCTTTAAAATTAGAAGGGCTACAGACTATGATTTTCTGACTTTAGTAGATGCACACAGGTCAGGGTTTAAATTCCTGCCTACTAATGTCCCTAGATCATTTGTGATGGTGTCATTTTTTAGCATTTCTCAGTTTATCATGCAATCATCATTTATGACCATTTTGCCAAATTTCATGATGTTGCATCCCATCTTGGAGAATCTCGCCTCTTTTACTGAAATAATCGTCTTCATTAGTTTGCAGTCTTCGACATTTTTTTGTAACCCAGAGCCTATTTTCCTCTTTTATTTCTGAAAAGAATAGTCCAGAAAGAACTGGTCCCTACCAATAACAATTTCTGTATGCTTGGTTAAGTTAAAAAAAACAATGAATTAATGTTTTTTTTTTCATTTTGAATTCCAAAATTCCTAATGGAAAAAACATTGCAAAATGCAGGGAGCAACCACACAGTGCTCCCCATACTGGGGTCTTGGCCTTTCTTACTCCTAAATTATACACACCAACTCCACAGGCACACTACAGTGGGGAGATTAAAAAATAAACACTGAAAACGCATCACTGACTCATACAATCCAGCTAACTGTGGCTGAAAATCTGCAATCTAAAATCAATGGTATAAAGCTGCTTGTCAGAAGGGATAGTAATGGAGTGTAGAAATACCTAGAGGTAACTCCTGTCAGCAAAGAAACCCCCATGCTAACTTGTTACAACCTGTTGCTTAACCAGTACTTTATCCAGTAAATTGCATATTCATTGGGCTTTTAATGTTTTTAATGTGTCAGTTATTATTTGGACTAATGTTGAAAACATTAGCAAGGTCAAGGTAAGAAGAATGCACAATCAGCTTTTTACCAAGTGTTGTTACATCTTGAAATATGCCAAAAGGATCAGAACACAATATCTCCCCTTAACAAATCCATACTGTTCTACTTCTAATGGAATTGGGTCCCCTTTGTCATTTTCTAGAAGCTCCATTATGATTCTGTCCATGATTTTACATACAGTAATGGCAAGGCTGAAAAATGATCTGGGTCTGATGTACGTCTGACTCTTTGTGAATTGGTACCAGTACAGCCTGTTCATACGTTAATACTAAATGTCTGGCTGAAGGGTCATGAAGAAACCTAGTTGTGACACCCCTTTATATTGAGAGTATATAACATTACATTTGTACAAATATTATTTCCACATAACCCAGGTGTGGCTATAGTCTCCTATCCAATCATCAAATCTATATTTGGAATTAGAAAAGGTGTCTCCTAGTCTATTTTCATAAATCAGTAATTTATTGCATCCTAGTTTTCAGTGGCAAATTTTTTGATTGTGTTTGATGGGTTAAAGTTGAAGGTACAATACTAACAATGGAGGGGGTGCTGCACTCCTGAGTGTGCTGTCTTTGGGACAAGACATTAACCTGAAGACACATCTGCCTAAGTTGATGATAGCTCAGGTGAATGTAAAACAACCATGGCACCTATCAAAAAAGAGTAGGGATCCTTTATTTAAAACAATTTTAATTATTTACAGCGATCATAATCAGTGGTGAAGAGGTTAACATTGTTGCCTCACAGCAAGAGGTTCTCCAGTTTGATTCTCAGCTGGGGTGCCTTTTGTGCAGAGTCTGCATGTCCTCCTTGCATTCACATGGGTTTCCTCTGGGTACTCTGGTTTCCTCCCACATTCCAAAGATATGCATATGGAGTGTTTCTCCCCTGGCTCGACTGAAAATAGGCTCTGTCCTAGTTGGCCTTTCCTGGTCAACAAATGTTAAATAAATTATTTATTTATTTCATTTTATTTTATTTATTTATTTATTTATTTATGTATTGCATTTGTTAACCGAGTGATGTCCGACTGGGCTAAGAGCCTGTTTTCACTGGAGACCCAGTGAGAAAAGCTCCACAAGTTACAAAATAAGCATACAGAAAATGTAACTGATACATTACAGAAAATACAGAAAAGAATTAGAAACTTCGAACAGTGACATGAAACTAAATAGGCTAAAAGCAGTATGGAAAAAAAGTACACAATATCGTCAATACAACTTAATTGCAAGCACAGTAGAAAAAACTTGCAAATAACATTACGAGGAATCTGTACAGCAGCATAGTTAACTAACCTCGAAAAAGGGCATAGCAAAATAAATTTAAAATGGGTGGCGAAAGCCAAACACATTCTGGTTAGGCTTATAAATGCCCTAGGGCAGATAGCCTAGTATGAACCTATGAACCTATGAACCTATAAGATGTATGAATAAGTATATCAACATATGAGTGAAAAGACTGAAAGTAGTAAGTAGAGCATGGATGAAATTAACCTGGAGAATAGTAGGAACATAGCCAATGATTGGAAAGATGGGGTTTTACGATTTTTTTGAATTCTTGATAATTAGAGTTTTGTGTGATTTGTTGAGGGAGTCTGTTCCAATGTTTGGCAATTTTGTAGGAATAGAGGGAGGCTTCATGTTGGTTGTGGGTGTGGGGCACTTGTAGCATCAGTTTATCTGAAGATTTGACAGCCCTAAGACTGAAACTAGGTTGGAGAAAGGTAGTAAGAGCAGAGAGACTGCTGGGTTGGTGGATAATTTTGTGGGCCATGGTGAGTTGATTGAGGGATAACATGTTAGGGAGTTCAAGCCAAATCAGTTGAGAGAGAGCAGTACAATGGTGAATCCTATATGGGAGATTGGAGGCAAATTTGGCAATTTTGTTATAACAGGATTCCAGGTTATTGAGATCAGACTTGTACAGCTTTGTGAAAATGAGAGAGCCGTAGAGAAACATAGAGAGCAGATGTGACTGAGCAGTTTATTTTTAGTTTATTTACATTATATATACATATTTTCGATTATTTACATAATATACAATATTTATGAATCATAATTCACATCTTTCTTCTCCAGTTCCTTCATCTTATACATGCAAAAACTATTACAGTTTTGATCCCCAGTCTATCATCCACAACGAAAACCTTATCTTTCTTAATCTAGTCGCCAAATCCCATTTTTCATGAAACGTGATTTCTTTTACTGTCTTACTTCAAATTAACCATAATATAGAAAACATTTTTATCAATTTATTCAACCTCTTTTTTACTTTTATTTCTATAAAATCCACACTCAATCATATCCACATTTAAAGTGCTCACATCTTTAAACCCTTCCACATACTTCATATCTAGTATATTTTTCCATAACATTTTGACTCTTTTACATTCTAAAAAAAACATGTTCACTAGTTTCAAGATCACTGGAATGCAAGCAACACTCTTTTGTGCTTTTATAAGGCATGCTTGCCTTTATTGGCATTTTTGTGTAATCAACCTCCATAAAAATCTTGACACTCAATAATTCCCTTACATCTTGCCTTCTTGCAATGATTGCATTCTTCTTTTCTATGTTTAAATCTTTCCATGGATATATACTATAATATTTTTCCATAATTTTATTATACCATCATTTTCATTCATTTTCAATTTCTTTCACATTTATTTTCCACAAGATAATCTTATCTTGATAATTTTCCATTTCCTTATTGCAACACCTTCTTCTTTTAACTGAAAAGTAATAACCATTCTCTTTTATACTTCAAGCTTAACATTTTTGTTAATAAAGATACCTCATGGTCTCTTAAACATTTCATTATTCTATACAAGTTCAAAAACGTCATATACACTATAGGATTAATTAACCCCACATCTCCAAGACCCCTCTCTTAACCAGGTTTAATCTTGATCCCCCCAAAAGGAGACTATTGTATTATGTAACCCCTTTTCTAACTTCAAAGGAACACTGAAAACACCTGCTAAATAAGTAATTTTGAATAACAAGATAGAATTAATTAATCTTTTTTTATAAAATGAAAGCCTGAAAAACTTCCAAAACACACACATTTGTTTCATTTCTTCTATTTTTCTTTCTATTTAGTTTCTGTAATTTCTTGTTTTCCAAAATTTATTTCAAGAATCTTAATTTCTTTCATATTGCATTTAATTCCACCAATCTTCCTTCAAAACCTAAGCCTTGACTTTTGTCTTTATTTAACACAAAACCTATTACCTAAATAATCTCTTACATTTGTTTTATCACTTTGCTCATAGTCTCTACACTTTTTATAATAGTAATATCATCTGCATATTTAAAAAAAAATAGGCATTTTTATCCCTTCCTTAGACGTATAACTCACAACATCCATCCCCTCATTCATATACTTAGATATTACATTCATTATCAATACAAGTAACATATCACTCAATGGACAACCTTGTCTAATACCTTTCTCTAACTGTATATCTTTGCCGAACCATCCACTTATCACAGTGTTTACTATATTGTACTTATATGCTGAAAACACATGTTTAATATTTTAACTTATGTGTCATATATATCCCATAATACTGAATGATGAATTGAATCAGAAGCTTTACTTAAATCTCCCACTGTTAGTTTTACCTGAACTTTTCTAACCACTATATCTTCTACTAATTCCCTAATTATTAATAATAAATCTTGAACCCATTTACCTTTTATACCAAACACATGTTCATTTACAACATTAACTATTTTTTGTTCCATCCTTTTTTGTAAGATGTTCATAAAAATATTATAATCCTTGCTGTTTAATACAATTGGTCTCCAATTCTGTATTTCTCCCGTCTCTCCTGCTTTGCATATAAACCTAATAACCTCTACATATCTCTTTATACATAAAAATCCTTATTTAACCATTCATTTAATACCTTTATAATCCCTTTTTTTGCTTTACAGTCAATTTATATACATCCTATATTCATTTCCATCCAGTCCTGCAGCTGAATCTAAATTCATTAATTTTAACACTTGTTCTAGTTCTTCTATCTTTATTTTTTTCTCTAAATCCTTGTTTTCCTTATCTGTAAAAGTACATACCTTCCATTCCTTCCATACCTTTGTTCTCTGCTCTTTAAATAGTGTCCTAATATGTTCTCCTCCTGTGTAGTATACATTTCACCTGATTAAATGTTCATTTGTCTCATTACACTATTATCCTCTTTAATTATTTTACTTAAATACAGAGCAATTTCTTCTTTTCTTCCTTTCAAAAATATCTTTGTTTAAAGAATAAATGTTCTATTTTTTATTCAACTCGTATAATTTCTGTTCCTTAATAAACAAATTTTCATCATTCCTCTTTTGATAATTGATTATATTGTTACTTAAATTCCTATACATTATTTTCTTTATATATATATATATATATATATATATATATATATATATATATATATATATATATATATATAGTCTCTCTCATATCACATTTCACTTTTTATATTTCAGCTTGAAATTTAACCACCATTCTGACCAATCTTAATAAAATTCTCTCATTTCTATATGATCTTGACATAATTTCATAACATATTTTTCCCTTTATGGTCTCATTTAACTTCATTTACTCTTTTTATACCTTTCCCTATTTTTATATAATCCACATTTCCTTTTACTGTAATCCAGATTGCCCTATGATCTGAAAACCTGTCAATAATACTCCTTGCTCAACTATTACTAAACTTTCTGGCACTAAAAAATAATCTATTTCTGTCCTTTCTCTCCTCTTCTATAAGTCCAAGGGCCGGATTTACGAAGGCTTGCATGGAGTCTAAGATTAGTGTAAGATGGCAGACAGCCAATATGTCTATTGAGCGATCCAGCAACAGCAGGCAGGGGCACGCATGAGAGCTTCTAAAGCTACTCTTGCACGGACAGTGTTATGGTATGCAAATTACCTCATTTGCCGCTGAAAGCTATGCAAATGAGGTAAATTTGCGATCCAGGAAACACTAACTTGTCCGTGTAAGAGTAGTGTTATTTGTAGAAATGTACTCTGTTGGTAATGGAGTACTGTTCTGCAAATAGCCAAACGGAACTATGACAGCTCCAAATAAAGGATGCATCTAGTTGAGGAAGCATGCCAATGGCCAAATATAAGGCCATTGGCATTTGCAAATGTTGTAAATCCTTAAAATCCATTTTTTTCCTCCGATCTCCGATGTTTAAGCATAGTGCAGAGCCGTGCAAACATGCGGCGCTTTGAATAAAATGAAAAAAAATTAAAAAATAACCGAAAATGGGTATTTTCACTAAAAAGCTTCTTCTGCCATGCAGGTGAATGGCAGGCTGAAAACAACATGGCCACTGAGTAGTGGTTGCTAAGGGGGGGAAGATCAGTGTGAGAGATGTAACCAAACATTAGTAGGCAATCCGATGCAAATGAGGATAAGGATAATGAATCCTAATTTTCCCCGGCATGTGAACCATGTCCCTAGAGTGTAAGTGTAGGAGTAGGGGAGTAGTAGAGTAGAAGATAGGTGACATTATGAGGGGGTATGTCTGAAAGACTGTAAGCTCATTGGAGCACAGTGGCTTGCATTTGCCCTGAGTTGCTCAGGATTGCAAGAGGCTTGTCTACAGTTGTCTGAGCTGAAAACAAGAAACCAAAGGCGTACGCCATGGATAGATCTGAAATTTCTTGCAAACGGGCACACAGCATGTGCGTGCATGCGTGTGTGTGCGATTGTGTGTGCGTGTGTGTGTGGCACTACCCCTTGTGGAAACAGAAAGGGAAAAGGAAGGAAAAGAAGTAGTAGGAAGTCAACCAAGGAGAACTAGCAGAGCTGCCAGGTGAAATATATCAGAATCAGCCAATTACACAGGCAGTAGACTAGCCCAACCCAGCCCAGCACTTTAAACTCTGCAAACAGCAGTCTACCCTGTTTTTTCCCCAAGAACTCTGCAACACTGCAGTATACAAAGAGTGAAAACTTAAAAAGCTTAAGTCAGACAAAATGTTAGGGGCTGCTATTGCTATCATAAACCAACATGTGCAAGATGCTGAGGGTGGTGATGTTGTGAATGCTGCTGAGCAACCCACAGTGAGGAGATGGAGAACCGTGTACAGACCCAGGGTAACCTACCAGGGTCTACATGAGCTGGAGATAGTGGAGCGCTACAGAGTGGACAGAGACCTCCTGCAGCAAATTGTTGAGCTGTGCCGGCCACGCCTCACACACAGAACCAAAAGAGGGGAACCCATCTCAGTGGATACCAAGGTATGTGTTGGCCTATGAATACTAGCTACAGGTACCTTCCAGAGACCAACTGGTGATATGATGGGGGTTTCACAGGCATCAGCATCCAGGGTACTGCACCAGTTCCTGGATGCCATGTCAGCACATGTCGGTGAGCACGTATATTTCCCCAATTCCCATGAGGCATTGGCCAGCAATATGCGTCTTTTCCACCAAATAGCAGAATACCCTGAGGTAGTGGGTGCAATAGACGGCACGCACATACAAATCAAAGAACCACCCAGTGAGCGAGGTAGGGTTTACATCAACTGCAAGGGCTTCCCCTCCATCAACTGCCAGGTCGTGTGCAATGCCCAGGGCATAATAATGAATGTGTGTGCTGGCTGCCCTGGAAGCTATCACGATTCCCACATCTGGCATCTGACACAGCTGTACCAGAGATTGGGGACATCCCTGACGGTCACTTAGTGGGGATGCTGGATACTCACTGGAGCCGTGGCTGATGACACCCATCAGAAATGCACACACACCCGAACAAGAACTCCATAATGAGGCACACGCACAAACAAGAAACATTATTGAGCATGTGTTTGGGATGCACAAGTCACGGTTCTGGTGCCTGGACACATCTGGTGGAGTCTTGCAGTACTCACCAACTACATGCACCCAAATTGTCATGGTATGTGCCATGCTACACAATATGAACCTGTGAAAACAACTGCAGCAGGAACAGCATGGGGCAGGGCCAAACAGCCCCCCACTATTGCCAAGGCCTGCACAGGCACCGCATGACTCGGAGGAGGAACAACCTGAGCCTGCCCCAGTAGGCAAAAGGAGGTGTGCCCAGTATGCCTTGGCCTTGGCAAAGAGGCAACGCATAGCACATACACTGGCTCAGTAGGAACCCTGGAAATGACACTTCTCTCTGACTCGCACATACAATAAAAGGGATGCCTAACTTGACACTACCTGTTTTCAAACATGTATATGGAGTGTACTATGTGCATCCAACATAGGCAGCCCTGATGCACCACCTGAGGCATGATTGTCCTATTTTAAGCAATATAAAGCAGCGCTAAGTACATTTTACCACTATTTAGCATATTTAAACACAATTGCTCAGAGCTGCGCACCACGCTAACTAGCACAACATCGGGCAACGTTAAGCAATGTTGGGCAATGTTGGGCAAAGTCGGGCAAGGTCGGGCAAAGTTGAGCAAAGTCAGGTAAACACGCTCACACCTGCTTTACTGTTCCTTAAGCAGTCTGGTCTGCCCAGCAGGAAAATAAAAGCAGTGACAGGGCTCAAACTCAGGATACTGTGCACTATAGTCACAGTACTGAACCACTAAGCCATGACAGCATTTTACTGGCACAGACACAGCAGGACAATTGTAGACTAATGCAAACACAAACAAATGCTGTATCATGCCCTCTGAAGAGGCTTATGAGTAACTTCCCCCCAGATCTATGCAGGCAGATAACAGCAGGCCAGGCAGTGTGATGTGGGTTTGGGTAGGCTATGAAGTCACAAACTAATATACGTGAAATTGGAAGCTAAGATCTGTAGTACAGTAGTATGCGTCAAGCCAGTATGATAGGCAATAGTACAGACTGAAATGGAGTACCTAACATAGCAGTGCAGGCCTAGCAAATGTGTATAAGTGCCAGGTGAACCCCTCATCCTATGTACACCCACAGTAACAATCAGGTGTGCCCCTGGGTAGAAATATACAACTAACAGCTTGTATGTAGAAATGTTGATAATTCTATGCAAAGTGACTCATGGAAGCCCTGCAGGCACAGTGTGCTTCCTGTTGATGTACAACACAAAGGTGAGCCCTGAAGTAAAAACCAACTTGATTTTTCACACACATATAGTATGTATGTCCATACTGGGCATGTTCACACACTTAAACAAATTTAGCAAATGTCAGTCAGCAACATACTGAAAGGTCATACTGGGCATGCTCACACACTTAGGCCATGTCTGAGTACAGCAGTGGCCCACACATATCTGGCAGTTGCAGGTCTTACCCCAGAAATTTGTCACTATTCACCAATCCTGCCTTGTGCACACAGTTATATGAAAACAGACCCATATAATATATTGGACTCCTGTCACAATCAAACTATGTACTACAAGTACTTAAGTTGTTCAAAGAAAGTGAAAATTCAAAGAAGATCAATAAATCTCCGATCAGTATCATCAATAAACAATGAGCACTCCTGACATTATCCAATCCATGTTCTGGCAACAATATTGTCAAACAGTCCATAGAGAACCATGAAGCTTTCTTTCGCTATGTCATAAATATCAATGTAAACTCATATATGTTCTGAGTCAGTGCAACTGTAAATGAATACATGTGCATGACTGACATTGCCAACATCTTGTCAGACAGGTTCAGTCTGAAGAAGTCTGTTTATATTAACAGACGAAAAGCGCTTCACACTTGGATTTGTTGATTCTTGTTTTTTGGCTTATTTTGGACTTTTTTCCATCACAACATTGGTTTTTAAAGGACATTGATTTTATTAAATACTTGTTTGTGGATGCTGGCATTTTTCCTGAGCCATTATTCTTGTTTTTCACACCCTAAATATGGAGGTGATAATAAGGGATCTATGGACACATGTGGATAGTCATCTCTACTTCCAGAAACACATTCACAAAGTGATTAGAAAATCATGCTATGTGTTCCCACAAACTGCCAAGGTCTTTGTGTGTAGGTCAAAGGAGGTTCCCTCAACTCATCAGTCATCAGACCCGTCAGAGAGTACCACAACACACTTGCGATGAATCTGACTAGGCACCTTCAGCAGCTGGAAAGACCACTGAAGTACCTCAACAAGAGGATTACTGGCCTCAAACAGTTGCCCCATGCAACAAGACTGAATTTAACTCAATCTGTACTCTGTTGCATACTGTCTACTCAGGAGATCTCTGCCCAACAGACAGATCCATGTCCAATGCAGAACTGATGTACATGCACTATCTGAAGTAAACCCAAGCTCACTGTACCACATGCTCTAGGGATATTATCATCACAACATTAAATAGAACATGTTGGAGGGATACATTCCTAACTCACATTCTGCCCTTGCTTTGGAACAGGCTCCCAACTGACATTAAGCCGAGTCCCTCACTGACACTCTTCCAGAGGAGCCTTGATGAGTGTATGTGAAACTGAACTGTCACACCATGGATCACTTCATCAGCTCTACTACACAGAGGCCTAGGGAACTAACTGCATGGGTGGTGATAGCTGCACACTCTGGCCATACTAATATATGCCTTCAGGCAGATAGCCTATTACCTACCTATCTACCTATATATATATATATATATATATATATATATATATATATATATATATATATATATATATATATATATATATAGATATATATATATGTAGGGGGAACACAGTATATTAAGCCAAAGATGGATGGGCAGAGATGTGTGTAAGAGGGTGACCATGACAGGGAGCCATCCAGGACTGTCCCACCCAGCACACATCCCTATGGCATGAAAGACATAAGCTGCACATCTCTCCCACTGTACATAACAGCCACCAGTATCTGTAAGCATTACAGTGTATGTGGTCCATGTGCCTGCTGTACAACATGACTGTACAATGAAGTACACATCTACTATCTGTAGACATGTACCTGTCACATAGGTTTATAGGTATGTAGTAGACTATCTCCACGAAGGCATATATCATCCTACGCAAGTTGTGCACCTTTTACCACACCATTGGGTAGTCTCCCAAGGCCTAGTTCTAATAGTTAGTACCCTAAGCCCCTTTCTAGTGGCAGTGGCGGCTGGTGACTTCAAATCAAAGGGGGGCTGCAGGAGACAGATGAATGGGTGGGGTCAATGGGAAGGGATGTGGCCAACTTGAAAGGGGTGGAACTATGCTCAAAACCACAAAAACTAACTTTAATTAAATATGCTGCCCTGGGTGCCAAACCATCATTATGAAAGTCCAATCAAGACAAAATGAAGTGTAGAAGAATAAAAATATTTCAATGCATTGGCTACATGACAGCTTACTTAATATCTAGATGGAAACAAAAAGGTTGTGAGGCATGAAAAAATAAATTACTTTTTGAATACATTACTGGAATGCCAGTCAAAATCAAGTATAAGAAAAACAAGCAGCACTCAATTCAAACCACTTCTCCTTACACTGCAGTTCTAATTATAATTTATATTCAGCTTTATTAAAGTACCAAGTAACATGCTGAAAGTAGAAATCTCTGTGATGCCCCCACTTGTAAAAAATTTCCTTATCCAAAAAAGACCAGCTACCTGACAACTATCTACTTGTTTCATGGAGAAAACATGATCAAAGTAAAAAATGAAAAGCAAACAAAAAACAAGCTCAAGATACATTGCTTAAAAGATTACTGTACATGTTATGGACCACATATGATTGGCATTCTGTTTAGTTTATGGGTAAAGCCTACAGAAGTGACTGGAAGTCTCCAACAAGTGTAATGAACTTCTTAAAATAATGTATTCCTGTCCTTTATTACAAATACTGTCATATGCATTTCAGTACCCAAGGCTTATACATTATCTAGTTAAGTATTCTCTGCATGGCAACAGCAGAAAGGCTTTCAATGTTGGCAATTCTTTAACAGTGTGCTTATTAAAGCTTACTTGCATCTTACGATCTCAGACAAGCTTACCTCATGGTCATTAAAGCATTGCTACTTAAACACAGAGCAACAGGCACTTTGAGTAATAGGCATAAATCAACAGTACAAAAATATGACAAACCAGACCATTCTGCAAAATATCAAGGACAGATGAAAAGCCACTGTAGTACTTGCATCTACCTTGGATGGGGGGATACTCTGCACATGTGTACTGCATAACTACTCCTTGCCTTGCTTGGACACATCCAGAGTCACTACATGAGGGACTGGGGTGCAACAAGTATGTCACAATTTGAAATGTCTCTGGCTGACTGTGATGGCTCTGACACATTTGTCATACCTGTCAACCTCAGAGCAAGAAATCTGGACAAAGCCATACATAGAAGTGGGACAAAGGCCCAAAAATTAAGGACAATTTTTAAATATTGCTCTTATAAACTTAGAAATATAATAGAATATGTCTTGCATTAGTATGAATTTTCTGAAGGGTATGAAATCTGAAACTCAAATGTCTGTCATTATTTTCTAACTTCAGTCTTTAATGATTTGTCACTAATTTGCCAAAAAAAAAACAACACAATTTTATGAAAAATGGACCAAAAATGTGATGCAAACATATAAAATAGCCGCACAATACAGCTGGGAACCTGTCAAAGAAGGGACACTTAGTACTGTTAACTTGAGCAGCTGACAAAATAAAACAATCTACATGCATTTCTGAAATAAAAGTAATCTATAACTCTGATTATCACAGTTATTTCTTAATTGTAAACCCTCCATGTTTTCTTCCAAAATTGCTATTTTGTGGAGGGATTATTAGCGGGAAGAGCAACATTTTGAGCCAAAATCGGGGGCAGTTGAGAGGTTTGGCTATGCCTAATTTTATAAAGCAATTTATTTGCATGTACCTCTCAACCTGTTAATGCAATAAATTTGGACAAGGCCAAATATATTGGGGGAACATATAAACAGTACTAAAAATTGCTCTTGTATAAACTGAGACAGTTGATAGAATAACAGGTCTTACTTTGGCATGCATTTTTCTGAAGGTTATGAAGTCTGAAACTCAGTGTGTCATTATTTAGTGACTTAAATCCTAAATAATTTTCCAGAAAAACACAAATTTTATGAGGAACTAACCAAAAATAAGCAAAAATCTATTAATTCTTTGAAAATTTGGACAGTTGGGAAGTATAGTTTAGCTGGGGCTGTCTGAGTTTGTCGCCCTTCCCCCTCACAAAATCATGGTTGAATGGAGCCTCCCCCCTGCAGCCATTCCAGTGATCCATTACTTGGCTATTTCACTCCATTTACCATAAACACTAATGTGCATACTGCTTTACTTCTGATGATGATTTGGACTTCATTTGAAAGTTTTATTTTGCATTTTCCAGCACAAACACTAAGATATCTGCTAAACAAAGTAATGCAGTCTCACAATGAAAACAGACTTAGCATTAAAACTTCTCTGCCCTTGAAACTCACATTCATTGAAACAGCATTGAAACCCACATTCAAAGAAAATACATTTTGCTAGTGGCAGATAAAGATTAATTCTGGGCTGTTTTCAAATCATAGGCCCCTTGCATATGAAACATACATGTGCTCTTTGATACACCTTCCTGATTGTACTAAATTATATTCCTTGTACAATACAGTATAGTTGTTAGAAGGCATTTTAAATTTATTAAACAATGAAACAAAACGCATGCACCAATAATGACAAAACTGCCCAATTCAGAACATTTTTCCAGTAAACAATGAAACAAAATGCATGCACCCATAATGACAAAATTGCCCAGTTCAGAACATTTCCATCGTAAAAGTCTACTCAAACTTCTACAGTCCACCATTATCAGTAAAGATGCACAATTCTACAGTCCACCAATATCAGTAAATATGCACAATCTCTGAAGAAGTAAAAGTCATCTAAATAATTCCACATTAAAGAAATTTGTAACTAATGAAGAGGTTGCTGCTAGCAAACACCTTTATATTTCATGGTTTCCCTGAGGAATAAATTGCCTATATTACATTAGAAAAATTATAAGCTAGTAATATTGCAATAGGAAATGGATGGCAAACTGATAACAGGCTCATAGTTAGTATCTTCGCCAAGGAAGACATTCTGAGTAGGGGGACATCCACCCCTTGTGGGAGTAGAACCCACAGCCTTCTGCATCAAAAGCAAGTACACAACCTGTTGTGCTATTAACAATGCAAGCAGACTTAGCATAAGCAGCACTAAACTTCTCTTCCCCTGCAGCTCTCAACTCTTTGTAACATCTACTCAATACTCAACTGCATCTCATCTTCGCAGCACAAGAAATCTGTAAAAAGATAAAATGTATTGGGGGGGGTCAAAAGTCCAAAAACCAGGGACACATTAAACATTGCTTGCATAATCTTGGAAAGTTGCTAGGATAAAATGCTGTGTTACCACCATACATTTTACTGCCAAGGTCCCTGTACAAAACAGTCAGAGCAACATACCACTACGCCAAATCAGCTACTTTGTGAAAGAGAGGAAGACTGAAACTTAAATGACTATCATTTAGTGAATTCAGTTCTCACCACAGCTTTCAACCTCTTAGCACAAAACACCTGGACAAACCCAGTAATGAGGAAAAAGTGAACCCCTCATCCGATGTACACCTGCACAGTAACAATCAGGTGTGCCCCTGGGTAGAAAATGTACAACTAACAGCTTTGTAAGTGTATGAAATGTTAGTCTATGCAAAGTGATCTGTGGAAGCCCTGCAGGCTACAGTGTGTGCTTCCTGTTGATGGCCTGTAACAACACAAAGGTGAGTTTCCCTGAAGTAAAAAAACCAACTTTGATTTTCTCGCCACAAAGTATAGTATATATATGTCCATACTGGGCATTTTCACACACCTTGGGGCCTAAATTTAGCAAATGTCAGTCAGCAACATGTACTGAGAAAGGTCATACTGGGCATGCTCACACACTTGGAGCCATGTCTGAGTACAGCAGTGGCCCACACATATCTGGCAGTTGCAGGTCTTACCTCCCAGAAACTTGTCACTATTCACCAATCCTGCCTTGTGCACACAGTTATGAATGAAACAGACCCATGTATAATATATTGGACTCTGTCACAATCAAACATATGTACTACAAGTACTTAAGTTGGTTCAAAAGAAAGTGAAAAATCTCAAAGAAGATCAGTAATAAATCTCTCTGGTCAGTATCTGTCAAATAAACAATGAGCACTCCCTAACATTATCCAATCCATGTTCTGGCGAAAATATTGTCAGAACAGTCCATAGAGAACCATGTGCGGAAGCTTTCTTTAAGCTATGTCATAAATATCAATGTAAACTCATATATGTTCTGAGTCAGTGCAACTGTAAATGAATACATGTACATGACTGACATTGCCAACATCTTGTGAGACAGATTCAGTCTGAAGAAGTCTGTTTATATTAACAGACGAAAAGCGCTTCACACTTGGATTTGTTGATTCTTGTTTTTTGGCTTATTTTGGACTTTTTTCCATCACAACATTGGTTTTTAAAGGACATTGATTTTATTAAATACTTGTTTGTGGATGCTGGCATTTTTCCTGAGCCATTATTCTTGTTTTTCACACCCTAAATATGGAGGTGATAATGTATGTAAAAGGATTTATGGACACATGTGGATAGTCATCTCTACTTCAGAAACACATTCACAAAGTGGTTAGAAAAATCATGCTATGTGTTCCCACACAAACTGCCAAGGTCTTATTGCATGTAGGTCAAAAGGAGGTTCCCTCTACCCATCAAGTCGCCAGAACCAGTCAGACAAGTACCACAACACAGCTTGCGATGAATCTCGGACTCAGGCACCCTTCAGCAGCTGGAAAGCACCACTAGAAGTACCTCAGCAATGTAGAGGATTACTGGCCTCAAACAGTTTGCCCCATGCACAGCAAGACTGGAATTTCCACTCAATCTGTACTCTGTTGGCCACCGCTCTACTCAGGCTATCTCTGCCCAACAGACAGGTCCATGTCCAATGCAGAACTGATGTACATGCACTATCTGAAGTAAACTTGACTCACTGTACCATGTATGCTCTAGGGATATCATCATCACAACATTAAATAGAACATGTGCTGGGAGGGATACATATTTACCTAACTCACAGACTGCCCACTTTGCTTTGGAACGAGGCTCCCAACTGACATTACTGGCTGAGTCCCTCACTGACACTCTCTCCCAGGCAGAGGAGCCTTGATGAGTGGAACTGTGCACTACCATGGATCATTTCATCAGTTTCTGCTTACACAGAGGCCTAGGGAACTACCCTCCATGGTGGTGATAGCTGCACACTTCTGGCCATACTTTGTGTATGCAGCGTTTCAGGCAGATAGCCTATTACTTACTCTATGTACCCACTAACCTTATATATATATATATATATATATATATATATATATATATGTAGAGGGAACATGAGTATAATAAGCCAAAGATGGATGGGCAGAGATGTGTGTAAGAGGGTGACTGCTTATGACAGAGGGAGCCATCCAGGACTGTCCCACCCAGCACACATCCCAATGGCATAGAAAGACATGAGAGTTGCTACATCTCTCCACACTGTACATAACAGCCACCTTGAGTGCATCTGTAAGGGCCATTACAGTGTATGTGGTCTATGTGCCTGCTGTACAACATGACTGTGCCAATGAAGTACACATTCTACTATCTGTAAACATGTACCTGTCACATAGGTTTATAGGGTATGTAGTAGACTATCTCCACAAAGGCATATATCATCCCACGCATAAGTTGTGCCTTTCACCACACCATTGTTAGTCTCCCAAGGCCTGGTCCCTAATAGCAATTTGTTCTGCCTCCTTTCTAGTGGGGCTGCTGATGTGATGCCTGGCATGAATTGGTTCTGTTTCCCATCCACTCCTCAAGGTTCCAACGTCTGGAAGAAGAGGCTTGTCAGCAGGGGTTCTGGTCTGATGTACATTGGGACTCTGTTCCACAGGCTTAAGGCAAAGTGTGGGATGGTACTCCTATCCCACCAGCATGTTGTATTCATCGTTGTGATGATGTCCACATCCCTGGAGATGTGTAGGGCTTACTCAATGTTATTGTTATCTGTAGATGGAGCATTGCATTTCAACGGTTATGTGTTGGATATGGCTTTTGTTTCTTGTTAGGGCAGAGTATGCCTCTGAGTAGGCAAGTACAACAAAGAACAGATTGGATTTTACCAGTTGTGTTGAGGCCAGTAATCCTACAGGTAGGAGGTGCCACTATGTGCTCTACAGCTGCTGGATATGCTAAGTCGACACATCCAAAATGGTGTACTGTACTCAATGATGGGTCTTATGATGTAAGAGTAGAGTGCCAACACTCACGCATTGGATCCTCATACAAAACCCTTTGTTGATTAGGTGGGGCCACATAGGATCTCCCAATCACTTTGGCAACATGGTTGTCAAAAGGAAAGCTGACTCATCTACTTGTGTCCCCAGATCCCATATCACCTTGTCATTTTTAAGGGGGTAACACCTATGTGGTAGTTTGTGTGGGTAGCTCTTGTTTTAACAAAGAGGGATCACTATGCATTCCTCCACAGTTGGAAGCTTGAGCGCCATGATTCCTGACTTACCACACATCTGTCTCATAGAGTCCCTTCTGGACAATATGTGCTGCCTTCAGGGGGAATCTATTGCCAGCAAACAACTTTACTGTTCCCAGCAAACTTAGTCAACCTGATAAATTTCTCCTGTGTTGGTGCGCCGTACATTTCAGAAGTCCTATACCAAACAGGAGGGACCCCAGGACCTTTGAACCCATTAAGGGGACACCCAGGCGTTACCGGTGTAGGGAGTCTGGTCACCAGCCAGCAACTCTTAATATGTGGGATGTATCTGTGGAGACAGTTTGCGGAATACCATCTTGTGATGTATGGGTTGATTCATAGGCCAGGATTGGTGATTTCATCTATGATACCTGACTGGGGAATGGGTGTCAAAAGGCCCATGAGGTATAGGTAGGCTAATGTTGAGCTAATTTCAATCATCTGTAGCCTGGGTAACTGTCAAAGAAATCCTCACTCCCAGTTCAGTAGAGGGTGTGGTCTGCCATTTGACAAAGCCAAACTGGGTGTGCTCAACTGTGTGTGAAGGTTCCCAAATCTCTAATATTGTTGACTTTCCATTATGACTGGCTCATTTGCCTTACAAGAATAACACACTCGCCAGGCTCATAGAGCATGAAATGTCAAGGGTTATGGCTGTGGTCCCACATCCCTGTGCCAGTGTGTTATTAAGCGCAAGCATCTCCTATGGGTACATATCCTGTAGAGCTCATGTAGAGAGAGGTATAGGTATCCTTGATGAATATGGATACATCCTCACCCTATGTGCTATGATTCAGGCTCTGATGCTGGAAGGTATGGAATGAGTAGTATCCTGGTAGTGCTGGCCAGTGAAGTACTGTCTGGAGCCTTGAACTAGGTTTCTATTACTGCACAGATATCAATATTCTCCCTAATGAGAAGTGCCTCGAGTGTGTGCATCTGGAGGCTGAGACTTCTGGCAATGAGTAGCATTTAGCTCACTTTGTGGTTATTTGTGTTGGTTAGTGGGTTTGGTTTGTCCTGAGTGACCGTAGGTGTTCCTGCCACACTGAAGTCCAAGCGCCTTTATTGGTCCCATCTGACCATAAGCTAAATGGCCCTACATATCCACAGACATTCTGGACCCACACCCCCATTAAGGAAACCATGTTAAAAAATGTTCCCAAAGCCAACTTCATGCTTCTTAAGACAGAAGTGCTGAACTTCTGCAGGACACCCATGCAGATGGACAATACAGTTAGAGGCTAACATCAGGGAATCCCTTCACAATTGCACTTTTATGAGCACTGACATGCGATCGCATCAGGTGCTATCCCAAACAGAACCAAGATGTTGCTATCCTCCAAGAAAAGGAAGCCAATACAATGAAGTTCCCTGCCATAAACAAACTGCACAAAGAGAGAAGGAAGAAACTGTTGTTTCAAAAGAGGGTAAAAATCCCATGAGGGGAGGAGCTCCAGGGCGGTCCAACATCAGTAAGAAGTTGTGATCCCTGATAAAATCCTCCAAAAGCTAAGATTATGAAACCAAAATCAACACTGATTCTAAAGACCAACCACAAAGCATTCTATAGCTATGTCAAGAAGAATCTCAATGGCAACACTCAGGATCTGCTCTGGAGTTACAGCACAATGGCACTAATTATACAGAGACCCAACTGATATTGCCCAACATCCTGCAGATAGGATCAGTGCTAACTTTGACCCTCTCACCCATGAAAGAGGCTACCATCTCTCATATTGGGAGAGACTGCAAAGATTGCTGTCATCATGGCTGCACAGGTAAAACACTCTCTGAAAGCCAGGAACTTTGGCATCCATGGGACCAGATAACATCCCAGGGCTGTGTTCTACACAACCCACAGAACGAACAGGCACCACACCTACATACCATGTTCCAGTCACTTAGGTTCTCACATCCAGGCTTTGTGCCTGCTGAATGGCCTGCAGTGACGGTTTATCCCACTACACAAGGAGGTGGGAGTCTCACCACAGACCCCAGGAACTAAGCGCCTCTGTATTAGATTTTGCTGATGAGCCTGCCTCTACAAGACCATGGAATGTATCATCCATATAACTTATGGAAAAACACATATTTAGGTTCTCAAACTCTCTGGACCATAACCTTGTGTTGCTTGGGCTTGTAAAAGGGTGAGATCATGTCTCCTAAACACTGATAGAGCATCATTGAAGCAGTCACCAGAACCGAGTAGGCAAGGGTAAGGTGGTTCTGCCTAGCAGCCCTATGTAGATCTTGCCACGTGCTTTCAAATGCACTTTGATCCCCACTCTGGAATTATAGATAAACCCACTCAAACTGGGTATAAAGTACAGCCATGAACTACAAGCATGGGGCGTGTAGGTATACTTAACACTGAAGAGAGGTGTGAGATAAAGGAGATTCGTGGGTCACAGGTGGACAGCGGGACACACCTGTGATAATCCACGGCATCCCTGCACGTAGTGAGCAGGAAATCTTTCTAATACGATGGCACACCTCATCCAGAAAAGGTGTCCCCATGCAGAATAGAAGAAGAGAAGAAGGATATTGTTATCGCCTACTCATTTGCTCCAATTATCACTAGATCCATAATAGAGTGCACAACGCCTTTGCTAAGTGTACCCTCACGAACCATCTTCTACAACAAACTGGAAAGCCTGCAGAAATAGCCCTCAAAGAGGATTAGTGGCCTGGGAAACATACATGCCATACACAGAGACTGCCTCTCAAAAATGTCTCCAGCTGCTACCCATTATTCTTCAAGCATATTGCACTACTCAGAGGTGATCTCTCTGCCTCAACACTACAAACTAGTGTCAAAGCACAGAGCTGTTGGACATGCTCCATGTAAACACTCACAATCCCTTCTGATCGTCAGCCCTAAAACTAGAGTGAAATACGGAAGGAAAGGGGTGTATCCATTTTACCCTTATGGATAGTCTGACATCTTCAGGTTAGTGGCACAGCATGAGGCCTTGGAGCCTTATTTTTTAGTGCAGTGCCACTGGAGCAAAGCTGTTTATCAGATTGGTGCCCTGTCGTGCATCCTACCTGCCAGATCACCTTGTCCTCCCAGGAACCCTCACTCAGTATTCCTGGGAACATCTGGGAAAAATATAAAGGTCCCAATACCAAACACCATTATACAGAGGAGATTGCAACTTACTCAAACACTGACTGGAGGAAAGTACCGCTCTGCTCAGAGGCATTCCAGCCTGACACATGTGCCATGACTTGAACCGGAATTAACGGACATGCTCCACCTCAAAAAAATCCAAATCTAACAAGATCCACTAGAGCAAGCGTACTCTAAACTGCTTAGCCACGGATATGTTACAGGATGTGTTAACTGAGGGATAGATTTATCACCCAGAGACTCACCCCATGCTGTGGAAATGCAAACCCCGTCCATGGAGGCAGAGCACCCGCTGGCTCCCAGTGGGTTCAAGCAGTCTTGACCGTGGGTGGATGGGAGATCGTAGGTTTGGCCCCTGAACTTTCTATCTCTGTGTCAATGCTGGACAGAAACAACAACCATCATTATTTTAACATAGTGGTGAAGTGAAGCTACACTTTGGGCTAGCTTATAAAATGCCTTAGCAGATAGTTTAGTATGTCCCATGAACCCATGAACTCTAAGGTGAATTGCCTCTGCAACGTCTTTCGTCAATGCTTCCTTAGAGTTTAAAAACTCAAACGCCCCAAAATCAACTCGGTCACCACACCCACTAGAGGTAACAACATACTGACCTGATCTTCACCAACATTGGGTACCAGTGTTCCACACCAGATAACCTCACAGTAATATCAGACCATAAAGTAATCAGACTGGACATCCACATCCCACCCCCAGTCATGAAACTATCAGAAGAAATTTTCAAAGCTAACACTTCTCAAGACCAAAGTGAAACCCAAACCCTTAAGAAATGTATCGATAATGCTATATAACTAAAGAATTATTTACAAGTGCATTCTATGAGCATCTACAGGATGTGCGGATCGAGACATCCTAAATAAAACCTAAGATGCATCTCCAAAAAGAAAGAAACCAATCTGGTAGTCGTTGCCCATAAATAAGCTATACAACAGAAGGAGAAACCAACAACATGATAGAGCAAGCTTCACAAAAGGAAAGCATCACTGACTATTAGGAAGAAGCAACGATCACTCATAGAATAATCCAAGGCCACTCTAAAGACAAATTGCCGGAAAGAATTCCAAGAATAACAACCACAAAGCCTTTGTTATTATACCAAATATTTAGGTGGTACTCAAATATGCTGTCAGTTACTGCAAATGGCAAAAACACACTGAACCAACTGACATTGCCCACATCCTGGCGAACAAGTTCAGGCAAATCTCACCCCTCCACCCCCAAAAGTGCCTGTGTCCATCCTTAGAAGAATGCAGAGCCCCAGACTTCATGGACATGGTGGTAAAAAACAGCCGCCTCCAAAGCTTAAGAACACAGCATCACGGGACTGGATGGGTATCCCAGGCTACATCTTACACCAGCCCTAAAAGGAACTGCCACCCTCACCCACATTCACCGTCTAGACTCAACTCACCACAGGCTATGTACCCAAGATCGGCATACAGCAATGTCATCCAGGCCCACAACGAAAATGTCCCACAACAGAACCTGAAAACTGTTGCCCCACAGGCCTCCAGCTCAATATTGCAAAGCTATGGAGCAACTATCATGGAACCCATAAACAGAGAAGACATTAAATTCTAGACACTGACCTGACCAATTTGGCTTTTGTTGTAAAGGCAGATCCTCCTAAACCCAGTTGACTTTGAAACAGTTACTGGGCGATGCGAGATGGAGGTGAAAGTAGTCCACACAGCCCACCTGACCTTACTAAGGCCTTTGACACGCCCCCACTCTGGCATCATGGACAAGCTTACCAGCTTGAAATACCAACCCCTATGTTTCAGGATGGGTGGGCCAACTGGCTCACAGATCAAACACTATATGGTCAGAGTTGCAGGTGCCATGTCCACTCTAAACCAGTCACAAGTGGCATCCCACAGGTCTTGGTCCCGGGGAATCACACCAAGTTCAGTAGATACTATTCAGAGGTACAGGCAAGTTAAGGGAGAGGGAGGGAGGCTGACCAAGTTTGGTGGATGTGATCATAACTGTGGTCCATAATCGACTCTACGGGCTGACACAGATGACCTCCAGAAGGGTTCTCACAGGAAGACAGATACCTGGTGTCAAACAATGCCCCCGCAAGCAGAATGCCTAAAATGCATAGTCATCCCCTTGATAAAACAGTGTTTCACAAATTACCACATATGGTAATCCAGTATGTACGGGAAATGTACTATGGACCTGAATTCCCAGGTAGATAGTAAACTCTCCTTGATGACTGGCATTGCCAAAGTGTTTAGAAATTCCTTCTATAGCCCACCTAATGTAAATCTAATTGGTCAAGTCTGATGATGTCACCATCCTCAAATATATCTGTGAAAGATCTTCCAGTAATGTGTATAGCGATCAAGTGCAAATGTGCTGCTCTAGTGTCATAACATAGTTAGTGGGCCTGAATCCTGCACTGCCAACCAGAAAGAGTGTGTGTGTGTCTCCTGAGAGGAGGAACCTTTTGAAGACTACTGAAACACTCCTTAAAAGTGGTATACGCATCTTGTCAAGTCTGATGATGTCACCATCCTACAAATATACCTGTGGAAAGTGAAGAAGTTCTAGTAATGCATAGTGTGCTGTGTAAACTATGTACTGCGCAAAGTATCCCAAAAGTAGTCAGATAGGGTTGAATCCCGCACTTAAGCACCTGTATGAGAGTGTGTATGCGTGTGTGTGTGTGTGTGTGGAGCAACCTTTTTGAAGACTACTGAAAACACATTGAAGTATACTCCATCTTTCTAAGTCTGGATGATGTCACCCATCCCACGTATACATGTGGAAAAGAAAACTCCTAGTTATGTGTATAACATGTCGTGTAAATGTGTACTGCTGTAATATTATAAAGTAGTTAGGTAGGAGTTTGAATCCTGCACTTGGTGACTGTGTGTGTGTCCTCTCCACTTGTGTGACACTGTTGGTCAATGTGTCATTGGTTTTGCTTTTACTACTGTATGACATATCACAATGACAACAGTATGTGCATTACACATGTCGGTAGCTGTGTGGCAATAACATATACATACATGTGACCTCAATTATTTCATAGTTGGAAACCCTGCTTTCCATGAACACATCTGTTATCTTAAGAATGCGCTGCCGCTTTCCAAACCCTTGGTCACATCTGTATGCTTGTGACAAGTCGCGCCACTCGTAGCATCCCTGGCCTATGTCATCCATTTCATATACACTCATTATGGGTTCTATTGAATAGTCTAAGTGAGAGCTTATGTTCGAGATAGTTTGGAAACCTGGTTCAAAAGCAGCAAAGTTCGTAAAGATGCTCTTATTTATTACAGTAAACAACCCGTGATAGTATGCACCCTTATTGCTTAAGTGTGTGATCTGGCTGAGATTTCCAAACCCTTTGAAATGTGGATGCTATCAAAGTGAGATGCATTTAACACATGGCTCTATGTATACATCGGGTACTGTTCACATTTTATGGGCCACTACCTATGTGGTAATTTGGGGATATTATTGTTTTGTAAAGTGGATGTGACTATGCTTATTTGGCTTATAGTTTTACAGTATGCTTGACATCAGGCATCTGTCTGTAGCTGATACCCTTTTGGCATGTGTGTCATCTGGAGAATGACATAGCCTGCTAGCATGCATTGCCAGACATGGCCAGACATATCCTACTGTGTTTGTTTGTAGTTAAGAAAGTTATATGCCAAACAGGAAGTGGTCCCAGGACTGAAGCAGGTGTCACTGACGGTTACTGCATAAATAGTACTTGAAGGTCAAAATGTTATTGTGTGTCCTACATCTGTGCTGTCAGTTGTCAAGCCACATCATCTAACAATTGCCGGCGGGCAGGCTGTTGAAAGCTATATACCACCATAATGCAAACCAATGACAGATAGTAACAACAGTATTTCACAGCACAGTGTCAAACCATGTCATACACACGCTACTATACTCATCGCTCCAAAAATGTGTAGTACAACGACAATGAAATACCATTGTGAAAACCGCGGAGTGTTAATTACTGTCTATCACAGGGCATGTTTCATTTCTGCCCATGTGTCCAATTATGCACGTGACATGCAGGTGCAATGTGCTACCTGCAAATCTAAAGTTGCACACATCCCACACTTATTGTCCACTCTACAACACATGTTGACAAAACTAGACACACTTCATTAAGTGGCAGGCAGACATCACACAACTGGAATAAACACTTGGGTGAAAACAATACAACATTGCTAATTACAGCTTTTAATGCATCATGCCAGTCAGCCACACTGGCGCGATATCATTACACTTTACTGCTGGTTAACATGCTGCTGCATTAAAACCATTGCTAAGTATTGTATAAGTCACCCTGTGTATCAGCACCATGTTAGCCTATTCTGCATCGAAGGTGCCATAGATGACAGAGGTGACACAGGTTTCATCATATGCCAGGGTGTGTTTTGTTGGTTTGCCAGAGGTCATGCATTTAGCCATACACCGGCATGTGTGTATGTGTGTGTGTGTGTGTGTGTGTGTGTGTGTGTGTGTGTGTGTGTGTGTGAGGCCAAGAGTATCGTTATGGCCAATGGATGTAATGTGTGGCATGTGTTTGCCCTAGGTGTCCTGGTTTATGTGTGTGTGTGTCTGCATGCCACATCTCACCATGTGGCTGCCATATGGGGATTTGTGGGACAGCTACAGATCAAAATTGCAGGGCTTTTACAGATCACTGCCTCCTGGGCCATGGATACGGGACCTGTGCCCAGGGGTGCTACAGACAGTACTGTGGCAGCCAATCCAGACTGGGTACTCAACTTTAGAGGTTGACATATGTATTACTGGATCCGGGGTCCTGCTGGGACTGGCCAAAGCCACGCGGCACGGAAGCCCCAGGACGGGTTCTATGAACATCTCCCCCAACATTGTTGGGTTGGTACTGGCACCACGTGGAGCAGCTATGACTTGATGGACGGCCCACGGGCGACCGCCAGTCGATGATGTTGCTGGCATACATCCACGCCGGACGCCCTGAACCTGTCCCAAGATTGTCCCGACATGAGCGGACAAGACATTGGGAGGACATTCGGTAATGTCCAAATTCTTGAACGTCTATCAATGTAGTAATTACGCATGGCACCTGCTAGGTCGTTGGATGCTGTCATTTGGTGTGAGGTGTTATGGAGCCCTTTGTGACCTGTAGTCAGTCCCTGTCTGGTGTACCGCCTCCATATGTGCCTGTGCCTCCATGACAGCCTGGAATATGTGTGTGTGTGTGGCTGTGTAAGAGCAAGTCTGCCGGGCATGATGACCAGCAGCAAGCCTGACCCAGGAACCCCCTGGCATCTGCTCATGTGGTACTGTGTTTCGATACATCTGGCTATGTGGCATCTTTTATGCTGCTAGATATCCAATTTCCACATTAGAGCCTCTGTGTCTTTAGCAAAAATCAGGACACAGTTTTAGCTCATGCATGATGTGTATATACACAAGGTCAGTGGTGCATGTATAAGTGATGTGAATACCATTGGTCCATACCCAATGTACAGTAGTTATGGTGTGAGTGTAGATCAGAAGTGGTGGACATGCCAGTGTCATCCATGACATGGCATGCTAAAACAACCTGTACCCAAATATCACACATACCAATGTATCAGCACTACCACTAATAAAGAATCACAAGACATATATGTATACAGTAAATGGTGATTGGTATGCATATTGTTTATAGGTGCATATGTTTGACACACAACATTGAGGCATTGCACTGAAAGCTATGTAGTACTGTGAAGTCATAATAACTGGATGCTTGGGTAGTACCATAAGCCATCATCATCATAAAGCATCATGTGTCTGTCTGGCTACAATGTGTCCTAAACCAGCACCTATCATGCTGTACCGAACTGCACTACCATGGCTACATTCACCATTTCACAACCAATTATTACATGGGTTTGTAAGGAGGCCAGCAAGTGCATTCCCCAACATGAATGTGTTGTGTGTTGCAGAGTGTTTCACCGCCCCAAGATAGCCTCCCTACTCCTCAGAAACGTTGCGCTTAGTCTCATTACTCACCGAGGCCTGCAGAACCTCGGCACACAGTGCACTCACCCAGGCTCAGATTAATCCATATAAATATATTACACTAAGATAATTTTATTTATAATTAGTATCTGTCCATTAAATGAGGATGATATGATTAATAATATTTGAATTCATAGAATGACTGTGTCTAATGATCAGTATTAAACAGGCCTGACTTGTATGACCAATAGAGGAAAACCTGCTGCGGCCTTACCGCGTTAACCGCGTCGATCAAACCAAGCGCGCCCTGCCGCAGGCCAGCAACGCGCATCCCGCCTGCACAACTGCTTGAAAGTACCTGGCACGGTCTACATAATAAACCATGTTCTGCACAACAACAAAATAAAATCACTATATTAGACTATACAAGAGTACCTGGCACACTGTATGCAACACAATGCACCACCTAGCCACAGCAGATATAGATCAAGTCAATGCATAAAAAAATATGTCATCCATCGCAATGTTTGTAAGGTCCAGTTACGGTATTACCATTATACCACACAACTTGTTGATGGCAAACCCGTGGCCACAATATGTGCACAATTGAATATAGGTGCCATACTGCTGCAGTAAACTATAAATGTTGCTAGATACACAGTTATATGTTGTAACACACATATGACAGAGGACATGTTACAGGCATACCCACACACACATCAGACATAATTACAAGACACAAAGGTATGGCAACCCAAATAAGCTTTACATGTGTACCATACAGTACTGTGTGTCAGTACTTACAAAACCTTAAACTTGAGGAATGTAATCTGTGATGACTACAGGGACCACACAAAACAGTGGTTCCAAGCAATGTGGACATACACCATACTTTGCTGTTTAGGCCCAGAGCTTCAAGTAGTACTACAGTACATACAGGATTTGGATTCAACATCAAAACCAATCAATAAGCATACATGTAGTGCTTTAGCCTCCAATGACGCACCCCAGTTAACACCAAGGGACTACATCAGACTGTATGCCATAGTGCTTTATCTGCCTAGCAACAGCATACACAGCTTTTGCTGGGATCAAAGCAAGGACCCATAATACCATGACAGAAATAGTGTCCCACTAAGCTATCCCACAAATACACATCTTTGACATATTCGCCAACACACTGACCATCACACTCAGTCAACTTTACATAGAATCTGTTGCTCCCTCTCTCTCTCTCTCTCTCTCTCTCTCTCTCTCTCCCCCTCTCTCTCTCTCTCTCTCTCTCTCTCTCTCTCTCTTTCTCTCCCCCCTCTCTCCCTCTCACTCTCCCCCTCTCTCTCTCTACCGTTCTCTCTCCCTCTCTCTCTCTCTCTCTCTCTCTGTCAGTCTCTGCAATAGAGTGATTGAGTTTGTTGGCAGCAATTACAGCCTGCTTTTATAGGTATTTGCACATGTGCATGTGATGGCCTCTGCACCAATTGGTGGCCACCATTTGCTAATTGCATGCAGCCTGCTGTGTGGTAATTGCAGTAATCACTGTCATAGCAACCCAATGCTATAAATTGCTAACTCAGGTAGGTGTGGCCCTTTCAACTTTCCAAGATGGGGATCATGCTTGTTTGCTGTGGACATCATTGTTTAAGGCAGAAGGTTGGTTTAGTTCTTATATCTGAAGCCAGGGGTGTAGCCAGTGATTTAAATGTTGTACTCAGACCTGAATGCTGCTGCTTCCAGTACACACTTGTCAGTGCAGAATTGTACTCACCCCTCAAAATGCTAACCCAAGACACATGGGAGTATGTACTTTCTTTTCTAATTGTACAATTAACTGCCATACAAAACTAGTTATTGAGATGTATTCCTTTGGTACATGAATTGTTTGTGAACTGCTGTACTGTGAATATTAATTTACTCACTTCTGAACAGTTTGTGCTTTTTTAGTGTTGACATTAGCACAAGCTGCTCAAGAAAACTGGACAAATTTCAGTACTGTGAGTATGCTTACCTACATCCTTGGTAGACCCTGAACACACAGGTATATTCTGCATTTGGGTAGGGGTGCAGAAGTACAGAGAGCATTATGTATTATTGTGTGAATTGTATCTTGCTGGACTTAAAGGGTTGCTGTGTACCTATTAGTTTATCAAGGCAAGTGGTCTGTCTGCGTAGCTCCCAACTGTGGCCCTATCCACATGGTAGCCAGAGGTTAGCCTGTTATTCTTTGTCTGTGCACCACACCAGTCTTTTCAGCACTGGAACAATGGCATTGTTACAGTTGGTTGCTACCAGTACATGGCTACATCCTTTGGTATTTCAGTGTTGTACTCCTACATAAGGGTATGCTTCTGGAACTCCTTCCAAAGCTATTTGCACAGTCTGTAACAGCAGAAAAGCTGATATGCCTGTGTGTTTCTGCCTCTGCCAGGCCTCTCAAACACTCAGGTACATATTTGAACAGACTCAGAGAAAAGTAGGTAAAAGTGAGGTACACCTTTAAAATATTAGTGCCATTAAGTTGAGACTTTGAGAGAACCAGAGCATATGGATTAATACACCTTTTCTAAAGTACAAGCAGTGTCTAACTCTTACTTATTGTCATTATTCATTAAGTGTAATTCACCACCTTTCTGGCCAACGTCAGTACTTTTCAGAGGGATTCAGAGGGACACAGCTAAAATTTCTTTCAAAATCAGGAACATCCCTGAAAATTAGGCACAGTTGGGAGGTATGGTCTCTGCCCTAATCAGATATGCCAGTGTTTGTCCTGCTATGATACTGTGTGGGGGATGTAAAGTGCTGCTGTAACATTATTTCCTGCTAGAATGGCTGCTTCTCTTATCACAGTCATGTAATGCAATTCCACAAAAACTGCTGGTAAAGATCCACAGAACAAGTTGTGTGTTATGGCATTCCTATTTTTCCTCTACATTCACTCACTCTGATGCATGATATATTTATTTCAGTAGCAACTTGTTGTATGTCTACTGTGGCTTAGTGGGACTTCATGCAGTGCAGTGTGTACAAGGTCCCAGGTTCGAGACTAACAGAGGTGTTTTATTTTGCTGCTGAGCAGAACAAGGACCCTCACATACAGAGTGACTAAGGCACTTTTAAGCAGTTGTGAGCAGGTTTGCGTGGGTTTGTGCGATGCTTAGCAATGCTTAGCTAAGCGCACACTAGCACACACTCGTGCAACCCCATTAACTACTGCTTAAAAGTGCTTACTCCCGCTAACCCCCGCACTCATTTCTTTGAAAGAAAAGAAAATGGGGAGATAGGAAAGTGGTGAAAAAGGGGCACAAAGAGGGAAAGACAGTAGGGAAAACAGCTCGAGATGTGCAGGATGGGTGTAGGGAAGGTCCATAGCTGCCCATTTCTTTAACAGCAACAGCTGTGTATATGCAATAAATTTGGAGGGAAATATGAAACCTTCCACCCCTGAGAGAGGGGTGAGGACAACAAAGTATGTTGTACTGCCAATTAAATTATATTTTATGTGTCCAATGGACATATGTGCAAAATGGGCAGCTATGTATGGGGCGTATTTTTTTTTTGGGAGAAGATTGCCCTTTTTTTCTTTTTTTTTCAGAAGAGATTGGAATGTGGGGTAGGGGAAGTAGGTATATTTGGGGAGGTAGGTTGGCGAGGTAAACAGACAAGACAAACAAGATGCATACAGGGGTGGAATATGACACATGTGGTGGGTGAACACCATTGACGGGGAAGGATGTTTGGAAATCGCAAGCCCATAAGCCCACAGATGGCAACAGTGGAACTGAGATCCCCACCCATGGGCAGTCACCACTGCACCTTCACAGCCCAGAGGGTGGCTGTGCTGGGGGCTGTGTAGGAGGTGCAGGCTCACCCGTGAGTCGCGCCACTCGTGCCTCAAGCTGGTGTAGAGGATCAGCGACAGAACACTCGATCTCTCTATGCACCACAGCCCGGACCGTTCAGAGGGTGATAGGTGGCCCTCCTCCGCCCACGCTTGCATGGAGGGGACGAGCCCCATCCCCTGCAGCACTTCCACCCAAAGGTCGCACAGGGCCAAAGGAGGAGGAGGTCCCAGGCTGGGCACCAGACCTGCTGGTGCCAGGTGCCATCGCCAGCTGAGGTGGGACAGGTGGGTCCGCTGAGACCGGCCTTCCCATACGTTCTATGTTTTCGTGGATTGAATGAAAATATGGGTTAGTAACAGTCAACAGCATTCCCAATTAGTTATAACAGCATGCAGAAGTATTCCCATTAACCCAACACACCAGAGTTCCAACAGTTGAACAGCAAGCATAACACATACATACATAGAACAACAGTGGACATTACAACAGCATGCAGGTTTAATTGATGGCAACAGGCCCCAATATTGTGGTATTTGAACAGGGTACATGCATCGAAATAAATGCAGATATTTATAAACCAATAGGACATATGTCCCAACAAATGTTTTGAGATTAGACATACCCATTGAGGTGTGGAATTGCATTTTTTATGCACATACAGTAGGGTGGAAAAAGATAGCTCCATTAACAACTTATATATCCTTCTAGTTTACACTACATTCATATTAACTGCAGTTATGTGTCCCCTACATGTATTATTACACTACCCAATTGTCCTTAAATTCTGTAATGGGTTTTGCTAGATCTTTATATACATGAGCTGTATCTGACATACAAACTGTCCGGGATGCAGATGTTACTGCTACATATTTTGTGAGTTGCTCAGACACACTGCTGCTGAGATGGTTCACTACTTTACTATAATTATCTAGATATGTTCAGGTGAAAGTATCAGTTATATGTTAACAGCTCCCTACATTTCTGGCAGCACATTGACATTTCTGGGAAACACAATACCAAGCTACTCATGTGCCAGATTAACCTGTACATGCTGGGCATGAACCAACAGTTGAGGACTGTAAATATGTTTAAAAGCTACTGGCACTCCCTTCATCCACTTTATATGGGTCTACCCAAGTGTGGGTTAACAGCACTTAATACAACAGTACTATTTCTATAATGCAAGAGTACAACAACATATCAAAGAAAATGACACAGACACACTCCAGGAATTATACCCTTATTAAAGACTTAAAACACTTTTCTAGAGGCTTTCTCATTCATTTTATATAATAGTACATGCAGAATAATTATTAAAGAATTATTATACCATTATTTATTGGGTTAAAACACCTTTTTTAGGCATTCTCATTTATTTTATATAACAGTACATGCAGAATAATTACTAACCTGCCTGGTGGAGCAGTCTTAGCAGCCTATCTGCATAGGCTTGCTGGTTCGCAGAGCAGACACCTGCAGCTGTGAAGTAAATGAAATGATATTGAGACATACCTATCCATAGTATAGACTAGAATAGCAATTCTTACATACTTAATTCCATGGCTACTTACTCAGTAGTGGGGCATTTTCCATCCCACGGGCTTCCTGGATCCACTGGTCCAGTTGAGCCTCCTTGCGTCTCTTCAGGTCTGCGTGGTGGTGTCTGACCTGCTCACCAGTCCAAGGGATGCCTGTGGCACTGGTGAGTTCATGAGCTAGACAGTTCCAGGCTTCCGCTTTGTATTGGCTGCCCTGGTACTGGCCCCGCAGGAGTCTATCCTCATGATTATGGACAAGGAGCCAAACCATTACTTTTGACTCCTCAATGCCCCAACGTTGCGCTCAAAATTGAGAGCCCTCTCCAGCACCGGCCATGCTGCCTGCAGATGAGAGATACAACCAGTTATGGCAAGTATTCCCACCTATCAAGCTTAAATATGCCTCATTTCCCACACTTATTTGTGATTGGACAGTTTTGAAAAAACTCAGCTGAAGGCACACCTGCTTAGCAATGGGTAAACTTCCATTGATATGTATGCGTGTGTTGAAAGTGCATGGTTGTGAAAGGCTGTCATGGCTTAGTGGTTCAGTACTGTGATTATGGTGCACAGTATCCCGGGTTCGAGCCCTGTCATTGTTTTTTATTTTACTACTGGCCAGACCGGCTAGGAGGTGTGGCTGTATTTAGCCGACTTTGCTCAACTTTGTCCTACGTTGCTCTACGGTGCTCTACATTGCTCTACGGTGCTCAAAGTTGCCACTGGTTAGCGCGGTGCGCAGCTACATGCAAACATGTTATGTTTACACTAGTTTGCATGATGCGCAGCTACGTGCAAAGCTATTGCGCTAGTTAACGCAGTGCTCAGCTACGAGCAATTACATTTAAATATGCTTAATACTGGTAAACTTTGCTTAGTAGTGCTTCACATTGCTTAAGATACGTTACTCATGCATCCATCAGTATGCATAACCATTTCACCTTCTTAGAGATATATATATATATATATATATATATATATATATATATATATATATATAAAATTAGTTCACTACTACATAGGCCATTTCAATGCTTTTTACAAAAATTTAAATGATAAATGTCAGGAATTATTTTTATATACAGATTTCCAACAGAAAATAGAGGAGGGAATGGTGGGGCTCGAACCGGGAATGTCTCCTCTTTGTGCGAAGGCTATCTCACTACGCTATTGCTATTTTGCTTAATTTGCATATAAGTTTCTTATTATCCTCTTCGGTGTCTAAACTGCTAGCTGTCGCTAAGCAATGGGTAAACCCACGCAAACACGTGCAAATACAGGCAGCTATATCGGAAATAATAAAAAAAAATTTACATTTTTAATTGTACAGGGGTTTAGAATGTGGGGGAGTGTAGTGTTGGGTATGTACACATTTGAGCGGACTCGCTCATGTATGTAGATATTTCCCGAGTGTCAGAATTGCAGGGGCGTGGATTTTTGGACTGCTCGGCAGTCCGACACGCCCCCTGCACTCGTGCACACTCCATGTTAGCCTTAGAGTTGAGGCAGTGCACCCTCGTTAATATGCATGGCGCACTGCCATCTTACTCTTAGACTGGCTCTTCTGTGTAAGACTAATCTAGTCTTACACGGAGGATTAGTGAATCCTGGTGCTAGTCTCTACATTCCAAATTTTTAACTGTCCATATTTTATAACATTCTTTACTACTTTAACATCATATGCCTTCTTGTTTTTTTTGTCTTAAATTACAATTAGAAGCCCCTGCTAAAATTATCTCTGTATTAACAGCTACATATTAAATTATTTTTCTAAACATCTCCCTTTCTTTTTATTACATATGTATATATTGCAATAATTCACATAACATGTCCCATCCATCTTATGTCAATGACAGTGATGCTACCTGTTGTAACAATGTAACAAATGTAACATCTAACACTTTATTTGTATCTTTATGAAGTATGAGCATTCCTGAACAGGTCTCCTTTCTGAAATTCCATATAGCATTTTCCCCACCACACTTCAGTTTGGTATATTTTTAGTTTTGACAAAAATCTAATGTCTTCTAATATAATAAGATTATTCTCTAACTTTTACACATTCCAAAATCCCTGTTCTTCTCTCCAGCTTCGTAAAACTATTCACATTTAATGACGGGACTTCACCTTAAGTAATATGTATTCATCCTTTCCCTTCCTTTTTTTCTTTTTTGAAATCATCAGTATTCTTCATTTTTCTTTCCTTTACAGTTTTTGCCAATAGACTTCTTTTTTTGTTTAACTATATTCCATTTAACATCATCACTGTCACTTAACCATGACTCTTCTTCTTCAAAATGTTCTATATTTAAATTTTCTTTCACTCTATCTTTATGTATTATTAGTTCTCTATCCATGACACTGTCTTTTTTATGTATTTCTACTTCTTCTCACTCCTTTTCTATAATTCTATCATTTTCACTTTGTTCTGCTACTTCCTCTGTATGTCTAAATCTATCTAATTTCTTCTCTCTGCACATTCCTTCCCCCCCAAATGTCCCACATTGTTACATTTCTAACATTTTGTTTGAAAATTCCTTGCATTATGTCCAATTCCCCACATGTAAAATAACTTCTTTTCTCACACTTATTGATTAAATGATCAGTTTTTCCACACAAAAAACATGTTTTTGGCTGTCCTCAATATCTAACCATGCCTCTGTTTCCGTCAACATTAATACTCCTTGGAATATGCACAATATTTCATTTTCAAGTTTCAGTATCACATTGCAATCCCATGCTCCAGTCCATAAACCCCTATTATCATACAGTTTTGATAGATTCAGTACATCATTACATACAATTAATAAATATGTTTTTAAAGTCTCTTTTTGAACTTGAGTCCTAAATTGAATATGGAAGTTTTTCTTAGTTTCCCTATAAAAGGCCTTGAGTATATGCATGTTCCATGGTGAAGAGTTTTTCTTTTTCTTGTATTCCTCTATAAATTTCTCCATTATCTGCCCAGTCTCAAAAATAATGTCACAAAATGCCTTTCTATTGCTATGAATAAATGCTCTTACCTCATTAGGTTTAATCCCGAGTGTCTTAATTACTTTGTTCCATACTTTATATCTGTCCATTTCTGCATCTTCCTTCTTTTCAATATAAACTTTAAACAATCTTGTCTTCTTCTTTGAACTTGCTTCTTTCTCTTCTCTCTTACTGTGCATCCCTTCGTTAACTGTGCAGACGATTTTTCCCAACTTGCATACATTTATTCTGCTTCGCTTCTTCCTTCTGTATCCTATCCGTCATTTCTACCCACAACACATCTTTACCATTTAATGGCTTACTTTCCTCCACCATGTTCAACAACATTCCAAGGAAAAAAACAGGTAGAAGGCAGGCTGTCAGGCAAAACACGAGCACGAACACTTCTCCTTAGGGCACCCAAATCCTTTATTGTTAAAACAACAAGATAACCGCTTTTGTCTCAATTTTAGACAATCAAAGAGACTTCATCAGATAAAGCCTGGAGCAGATGATGCACACTATCTATGTTGAAGGAGCTTTGCTCTTCTGTTACATATGGCTGGCTGTCCTCTGATGCCATGATGTCATCTGTTCCACTAGACTATTAACTCCACATTATGCTGCTGCGCCAGTTGCATCCTAAACACCTCATTGCAGTTTTCACTATGTGTATTGTTCTCAACTTCGATCAGGTTGTCTCAAACTATCACTTGACAGTGCAGGAAGCATCTCAAACCAAAGTATCACTGTTGGCTTTCTTAACTGAGGCTACTATTTCATGATTCTCTGTATAGTGCGGAGTTAATAGTCTAGTGGAACAGATGACATCATGGCATCAGAGGACAGCCAGCCATATGTAACAGAAGAGCAAAGCTCCTTCAACATAGATAGTGTGCATCAGCTGCTCCAGGCTTTATCTGATGAAGTCTCTGATTGTCTAAAATTGAGACAAAAGCACTTATCTTGTTGTTTTAACAATAAAGGATTCCATACAGGTCCTTTCCATAGCCTTGCAAATTAGACTGGTCAGGCTTATGCATCTGTAATTACCTGGGTCCTTTGTATCTCCACATTTGGGGAAAGGAATGACTTTTGCTGTCCTCCCTTCATCTGGCACAAAACTTGTTTTGGGGCTAATGTTGAGTAGCCTCTGTGGGGAGGATGGTCAGACAATTCATGTTTCAGGCTAGCCAGTAGGTAGCCTGATATGTGGTCTGGTTTCAAAGATGTAGTGTTCTATATAAAAATATGTACTATTAACACAGAAGGGATGGTATCAGAAAGACAAAATGAAGCCCTATATGGGTACTAGGAGACTGACCAAAAGGCATAACCCTGAAATGGTCAGTGTAATTGACACAAGTAGGACTGGAGCCTTGTATCCCAGAAGAGTGAAGCTGTGGTGAGACCAACACTAGTAGTAGCCAGTCAGTAGCCATTCATGTGACTCCCCCCTTTTCATCATTCTTGACAAGGTAATTCTTTGTTTTCAATAAGTACTGCTTGATTTGATTCTAACTTCAGAATATGTACCTAAATACTTCATCCATAAATAATCAGGGTCTACTTATTAGTTTATCTTCTAGTGTTTGTCAGTGCCCTGCATAGACACAGACATATTGAGTGACATTTGTCTGTAAAAACACAATTGAAATTTCACCAATACTTAGTTGCACTCAGGACAACTAATTTGCAGTGACAAGCACTGCCCCCAGTGTTGCAAACCGGGTACTCCTGACATTGCTTTATATTCTCACTCCAATCTTTTAATCAATAAAAAAGGGGGTGTTGCCATGGATATGAACTTTCCCACTATCTCCATTATCAGCTTGGTAGATATGGGCATCCTGAGGAAATGTAGAAATTGCCTCATGTTTGCTGAGAACCAGTTAATTCTCAAACAAACTGATATGGTATGTGAGAGATGTATTTACATAATGTCACTGGAGGCAAAGTTCTCATATAAAAGCATTCCTAATGTTAATAAGATTGTCTGTAATACACGTGTTGCACCCATCACACACAATTCAAAGCAGACATATAGACCCACATAGGCTGAGGGACTTAAATATAACCTTCCTAACCCCCAAAGACCTCCTAGATGAAGTACACATAACAAATACCCTCAGCAGCTCCATATGCACTCTTTCAAAACAAAACCCTCACATCAACACATAACAGCCACATCTCATGGAGCCTCTACCTCTAAGCCCGTAAGGCAAGCCACTGCAGAATCCAACATTCTAGTCACTGGAGACTTCCTCTATTGCATTACATCTTCATTTGATTAAAAAAAAAGATAGACTGGGTCTTAATATATCTTGATCAAAAGAGTTTAAATATTTTTAACAAAATAGACACCTCCATGAATAATAACCAAAATGTAAGTAATAAGTAATAGAACATCCTCTAACAGAAAGCAAACAGATAAGCACACTAGACTCATTATTGATAACTAACTTTAAAAGGGTAAAAAACATATGTGGGGAAAGAAGAATGAAAACACCCACATTTCCATCAGAGATATATAATATAACTAATATTCATCTAGGTCTTTCCTCTTCTCATTTTCCATACAGTACTTATGCATTCTGAAAACAATATTCCCAAGGCTTCATCATGTGTCCAGACTGCTTGTAGCTCCAAGAATTCATGGATTTTTTTACTACATGAGCAACATTCGAGATGTAGAGTCTTTGTAGTCAGTTCTTCTGGAAAGCAATTAACTGGGTATTCTGTTCTAGATGTTTTTGCTGTGTAAAATTTAAAGCTTCCTGCTTCTGGGTTATGACATCTAAATCCTGCTGCAAAACTTTATATCTTGTTTCATAGAAATTGGCCCAGATTAACCTAAACTGTACACCAAAATGGTGAAATCTTTACACAACATGCTCCAGTAATATCATTTTATTCAAAATGGAAAACAGCTGCTCAAAAGCTGTTTACGTGAGCTAACATTATATGCAGAAACTAAAAATATAAATTTTTATCTTGTCATAAAGCTCCACAAAATTCAAACCTGCCAGCAGCACAATAATTACTTGTTACTAATTTTATTTTTTTTTCCAACCCTGAATGCTGTCATAGTGTAGACATGCATCTGGCTGTGCTCTTTTTTTTTTTTTAAGCAGGCTACTTTTTGCCTAAAATTTACTGTGAGGGAAAGGTTGGCAAGATTAATTTGTCATAGTCGCTCCTATCAAATCACATTTCCATTCACCTAAAATAAAAGCTCTGGAATAAACAGGAAAGCTTGAACATGTTCTGTAAAAGTGGCAGTGACTGGAATACTGTAGCTCTTATACATGTTTGCCGCATATTTATGTAGTCTGACAAAAGTGCATGCTGAAGTGTAAAGAAATAGTTGAGAGAGTATAACCTTTTAAAAAGGTACACATTTTTCACTTTCAGATTCTTTGTCTCACCTTCCTTCCTTCACTTAGCCATTGTTTAAGTTTTTTAGCTTGCAAAGCTCATATAATTAATGAAGCTACTCTCAGTGGATAACATGTTTTGTCATCTTCAGACTGTAAAGTTAAACAGCTGTGATCTCCAAGGGCTAAATAGGCTTATGTCTCCAGGGTAAGGAAAAAATGTAGGTGTAAGTGACAGCACGTAGTAAAACAGAAGTGAATGCTTAGGCTCTCAAAAGCTTTATAATCTTAGTCAGTGCGAAATAACAAAAATAAGACAGAGTTATGTTGTTATGTATGTTTTTCTTGGCAAGAAACATCCACAATGTGATCTGAAAAATGATGCAAAAGCAAACATTCCAAACTAAAAGTATGATGACATTTCAGTCATTAACATCATTGTGTTCACTGAGGAAGTTCACTTGGACAGAAATGCCACAGATGAAAAGACATTACTAAGTCATTCTTGCTTAATATGTGGGGATCATTCTGGAGAGAGGACCATACACTCTTTGGAAAAGAATTTTCTGTTTAAGGTACATGTTGTCCTTTAACTGTTGAATGCTAGACAGATTTTTAACTTCTGCCTTACCACTGTTTTTTATCAACAGTTATCTTTGCAGCGTTATTTAACATGGGTTGCTTAAAATATAGCTTAACAAAGCTTTCTTTCTTGATGAGTTTTCCATTTAACTTCTGGTACCAACTTCAACTATTCGCGGTTCAGCCAATATGGTAACACCTTCAAAGCCAGTATTGCAGTTTCAAAGGTTAAAAACAAGCTTACAGCATCTTGTTGATGTTTTAAAAGATGCCAAATGCTAAGTAATACACTTTGTGGTCACATCACATTGACCTCACCTTTATTTACAACAATGGCCTTGAGGAGGGTTTTGGAATAATGGTTAAGGTCTTTACTTCACAGATACAGGTCGAAGGTTTGATTCTGACCTCTGATTATTGGCTAGGCTTCTAATACCCTGCAGACCGATAGCCTAGTATTTACCTGTGTTGACCACCACCATGTACAGGTACCCTCTAATCTTTTGAAGCTGCAGTCATGCTCAACTACTTTTAGATCTTTATGTTCACAACATGATTATTTCAGTTCTCATTGTTCTTTTCATACAGGATGCAGCTCAAGTGCTGCCCAACAAACTCTCACTCATTTTCTCCATGAAATGCTAACACAGGGTATAACAGTGGTGCTCTACTTCTGTGTTTCTCCAGGGCATTGGCACTGCAAATTCTATAGTTTTCATCAGCCCTATAACTATAGATTATCCGCTGACACCATTCATTGGTTTCTAAACTACCATCAAGATAGGACCCAGGTGTGGGGGGTTTATATTATAACATCGAAGTCTAAAAACTTCGAATGTTATAATATCGAACCCATTCAATCGAAACACCAGAAAACCGAACAGTCAGAATAGCAAATTTTTTCCTAGGGAAAAAATTTGCTGTTCCAACAAACATACACACAACATAAGCACACCAAAATAAATAATCCACACACATACATTTCACAAATCCGTCCACTAAACCAGACATACACCACTAGCTATCCACTTACCTTAACCCAACCCTAACCCTAAGGTCCCTAACTATCGCACACTCACCTTATCCGCTCCCTAACTCTAACTCACCTACCCCACCCTAACCTTCACGTCCACACAATCAAACACTTACCTGACCCGCGCCCAAACCCTAACTCACCTAACACGTGCCCAATCGCACACACACCTTCGTTCTCACACTTACCTTAAACCGGTCTGTAACCTTTGCTTCATAGTTGAGGAAATAGCGAAGCTGCAGAAATGGCTCACTGAATACTTTCCCTAGGAAAGTATTCAGTGTTCTGCAGCTTCGCTATTTCCAGCGTTCGCTCTACTGGGTTCAATATTATAACATTCAAAGTTGTTAGACTTCGACGTTTTAATATAGACCTGGTGTGGGATGGTACTATTGTATCCCCTTTATTAGGATTATTATTTATTTATCTCTTCTTAACGTACCGCAGAGTATTATACCAGGACATGCCCTCACACTGCAGCCCTGCCAATAGCAATAAAAATGCAGATGACGTCATTGCCTTCTGCTCTTCAAATATTTCAGATTCCATAAACAACCTCCAAGCAAACCTCCTCCATCTCCAATCATAGCTATACAATTCTGGTATTATTTTAAACATTAGAAAGACCAAATACATAATTACCTTGATACACTCTTGAATGAGATTCATTTTCCTCATTTCAAAATGTTTAAAAAAAGATCAGTTTGCATTATATATACTTTCTTCTGTAAACCTCCTTACCTTACATCAATACCTAAAACTCAGCCTCTGCAGTAAAGAGGTTTTCTAAAATGTAATAACAATAACATAATCTCAGTAAGTTTTATTGAACAAAACACTTAGAGTCACTGCTAGAATAATCCTTTTTTCTGTTTTTCCTACATGCTTCATGTAACCTGAATAGTATTTATTCCTCCCATCTGTCTGCTCTTGAACAATGTTATAATAGAATGGCTGAGTTTGTTTCTAGATAGGTTGTTGATGGGCTGTACCTTTGCATGTCTCTAAAATCACTACATTAGCTAGAGTTCAGAAATAATCTTAGCATGATTTATTTAAAGCTATGATAATCTCTCTTATGCATTAAAATAAATGACTGTCTACATTGTCTGTGATAGAATTGTACTATCTATCACAAGGCCTTTGCCTATCAAGCCATTTCTTGCAAAAACTGCCCTCTTCAAAAGTACATGTTGGGGGCTCCTTATTTCTGGCCATTGTGTCTAAACTGCAGAATGAGTTGCTTCTCTCAGGTCATCACATTGTACTCAAGTCCCCTTTTAAGAAAGCATTATCTAATCACCTGTTTCCATGTCCATATCTGCTGTTTCAGTGATGGCATTATTTAGTACAAGGTAAACATAACTTCCTCTTCTAGCACTCCTGCAACACTGCTATCCGTGCATAGAATTTTCTGGAACACCTATTTGGATAATTCTTACATTGATTATTATTGACCCTTACCACTTCCACCTTACTCCACTTCTTACTATGTACCAAAATGTTCTTCTCCTGACTAATATTTGCATAACTATTTGAATTTCATCATCTACCATATCTTCTCTATATTATATTTTAGGACAATAATTAAATTCTGAGATTGATACACTTCCATTGTCAAAACTAGCTAACTCCCTTGGTTGATATTATTAGACATGATTGCATTATATTGTAAAATACTTCATCTCCAAACTTATGCATATAATCGGTTCTTTTCTTTGCAACTGACAAACAATATTAAAACTTTGCACTTGGCTATTGCTCATATGTTTATTTTACTGTGTTAACTAGCTTTGTCTTGTATACTGTCAGGCTTTGGCAACATATATTTAGTTGTGCCCAGCACTAACATATTGCCTTCATTTTCGATTTAGACATAGCTTATTTTTTTTTTTGTATATGTTACGTGTCTGATTATTGTGAAACTTTTCATCCCAGGCCTTCCTCTAATGTTGGTTATTCTCAGCCAAATATGTCATAATCATCCATCTAAGATAACCAAATAAACAAATAAACAACTAAATGCTGAGCAGCTGAATGCTAATTTGGCAGAGGTCACATGCAGCTTCTCATTAACTGATGCTCACTCCATGTGAAGATGTCCACAGAATGCATTTTTTACTCTCCCTTTTCCCCAGTGTCTGCTGATTGTTAGGCACTCCATTCCTAGCCTATCAAACCATTTGTTCCCCATCTAAGTTGAGGGTTGACAGGAAGGGGCTATCAGTCAGACAGTCATCAGAGGTTGTTTCATTTTTTTTCCTTGTGTTTCTGCATTCCTACCAGAATGTTCCATGAGTGTCAAAGAAGGAGTGTAGAGTAGGCTTACAGTGGAGAACATCACCTCACTTATGCAAGGGATATTATCTCCAAGTAGTCCTGCTTCTCTCCTCAAGACACAAGCAGTGACCTCCCCAGTTTCTATCAGGGATTTAACACTGCCAGTGACCTCCAAAGTGAATGCAGTCCTCTCCTACCTCCATGGAGAGGCAAGCAGGTCATGCATTGATTCCCAAGTTCTGGGTGTGTTACTTGAACCCCAGTCACTTAGCACGGGTCACAGCAAAACGTCTATCCCCCTGTACCATGGAGCCAGGCCAGAGTAGCTGCATGAGGAACCATTTAAGACTGAAGCGATCATTTGCATTTTTCTTCTTTTGAGCACACTTATGCAAATTAGAAAGAGGTACTTGCAGCTCTATTACCACACCTTGCCATCTGTAAGATTGCATTGTCCGTGTTCATGAAGCTGATTATAAGGATGATGTAGCAATGTCAGGTCTGATGATCTTACAAGGTCATGAATTAGCCTTTTTGTTTTTACTCTGCTCCAATACCAAGTTCGCCTGGCTTTGACCCTTTACATTGTAGTTGGTAAGAGTACAACTTTTTTGGGGATGAATTTACCTGGTTACGTGAGCCACCTAGCCACTAGGAACTCATCAGATTATAATTTCCAGTAATGGTTGCAGGGGTGGGTTTTGGTGCCATTGTTCCAGGCAGGGTTCTCTGAAATTTAAATGAGCAATCACTGCCATCAGATATTTGATTCTGTTACACCAATTTGGTGGTGATGACCCCAGCAGCAGTATAGATCTTCAAACAAGAAGGCTGTAAGGATCACAGTTAAACAAATAAATACTGTTTGGTTCGATTGCACTCTTCAGTCCCTGCTGGAATCTGCACACACTGACCCCTTACCACCACCTCTAGCAAGGACTACATCTTCTAAAACACTTTTTTTCTTTATTTGTTCCTCTGTCTATTTGAAAATTATGATTCAGCAAGGTACACCGACCCTCAGTTTGATCCTTGATGTGACACCAAGGAAGTAGTTGTGCGTGTTTCTGTGTATATATATGTGTGTGTGTGTGTGTGTGTGTGTGTGTGTGTGTGTGTGTGTGTGTGTGTGTGTGTGTGTGTGTGTGTGTGTGTGTATATATATATATATATGTGTGTGCATGTGTGTGTGCTTCTGTGTATATATGTGTGTGTGTGTGTGTGTGTGTGTGTGTGTGTGTGTGTGTGTGTGTGTGTGTGTGTGTGTGTGTGTGTGTGTGTGGTTGTGTGTGTGTGTGTGTGTGTGTGTGCGTGTGTGTGTGTGTGTGTGTGTGTGTGTGTGTGTGTGTGTGTGTGTGTGTGTGTGTGTGTGTGTGTGTGTGTGTGTGTGTGTGTGTGTGTGTGTGTGTGTGTGTGTGTGTGTATATATATGTGTGTGTGTGTGTGCGTGTGTGTGTGTGTGTGTGTGTGTGTGTGTGTGTGTGTGTGTGTGTGTGTGTGTGTGAGATATATATGCTTGCATGTATGCATGTTTGAATATTTATTTTATATATATTATGATAGGCTGTACCACCTTACTTACTCATGTGTGCTAATCCTCATGCTAAATCTATCCCTGCCCCTATGCCCAACCCTGCACATTAGGTCACTAAACACCCCTCTGCTAACAGTACCACTGTTCAAATGGTGTCTGAAACTTAGTGGTTGATTATTTTATTATATACATATATAAGTAGTATAATCAACAGACCAAAATACTGATGATCCCAACACTGACAAAAAATTAAATATCAACATCATATGTGATGAGCAATAAACTCGATACATGCAAAAGGAAAACAATAAATGTCTTTTTTTGCAGTGAGGCAAGCCCTGCTGTGTCCCACATACTCCCAAATAATTTTATCTAATAACTCTGAGATTGCACAATTACGGGAAAAGGATAAATCCCCCAACGCGAGGAATAGTGCAGTCTCACACACCTGTCGACAATCTGCTTAGCTGACCAAATTGTGTCAACTAAACCACTGTTGACCAAAAGAAAATTCATCCCTATTTGTTTCCTTGGTCCTGTCATATATATACACTATATAGTTCTATGGAATTAGTGGGAAAGATTAATTCAGCGTTATATTGATGTGCTTCAAATTGACACAGTAATGTCAAATCACACAATGTCAACACACTTCTGCACATGCTCTGACATTACTTCTCAGAATATGCAATATAACAAATAATGTTGCCTGCCCTGCACCCATTTTTTTCACATTTTGGTATTTTTAATCTTTTATGCAGGTCACAGGGATACAGTGATATTTTGTGTATCACTGTAAATCTGTTCAGTTGTTGGTACTGTGGTGTGTGTGTGTGTGTGTGTGTGTGTGTGTGTGTGTGTGTGTGTGTGTGTGTGTGTGTGTGTGTGTGCAAATGTCTATTTGCGTGTATGTGCGTGGGTGTGTAGAAAGAGAGTGTGACAGAAAAGGGAAGAGTCAAGTGGAAAAAATTTGCTTTTGTTAAATCTACTGGAAGAATCCAATTATAGATAAACTAACATAATGAATGTTATTGTTTTTTTAAATGTTTAGAATGTTGCTACCATCAGTCTCTTGTCTCTAAGATGGAAGCTTGAAACAGACTTTCTTAATTACCATAATAAATAAAATAAAAACGTCAGAAGTACAGGTCTGATGAATTATTTTGTGGTGATTTATAGAGGGATTTTACTTAATCACTACAGGGAAATCACAGGACAAAAGAAGGCACGATAAAGGGAAAGCACATATTGATGTCAGGATACTGCACCCTCATTACAGAAACTATAAAAACAAAACATAAAGCTTGCTGTGAGATACAGCATGGCAGATTGTAGTATAGCTGCACATACCATAGGGGCCTAGGTATTCCAGGAATGGGAAGTGCTATGTCTATGTTAATTCGGGGCAGGACTGTGGGGGCAGATAACTCTGCCCCTTGCCCTCCTGGTTCCCTTTTAGCTGGTGAAACAGTGTGGGAATGATAAGCTGATAAGAACAGCTGCAGAGTTACTAAATGACTTTGGAGCTGCCGTGGTCACTAACTCCGCCTAAGGACTTGGCAAATAAAGCTACTGCTGGCTGTGACCCAAGTCTTTGTTGCAATGACACATCCACTGTTCTTACCTCAAAGTTTCCAGTTTGAAATGATAGTTGTGTATTTGCATTGCCTGAATTATTGCAATTGTTAAAGTTCACATCTGCAGATGTAAATAAGGAGCACCTTTCTCTCTTGTTAGCCTCATGGGTTTTGCAGTTGTACACCTGTTGTTGACTGTCACAAGGCCTCACATCTCCATGCAGCTTAAAGTAATGCACATGAGGGCATTTGCATATCCAGACTAAATCAGCCATTTTTGTATGAAGTTAAGCTACAGTTATGCCTTTCACTGGGTCTGTACCTGATAAACTGAAGCATTTTCCCCCATGGTCAGTTACCTTAATACATGCCGATTGCCACACATCATTACCCCCTCCACTGAAGTGCACCTGCTACATTTACTGCTATCTGTGGCTGATTCTAATTCAAGGGTCATTGCAAAACATAGACCCTCTACCAGTAAGCTACCTCTGTACCATTTATCTCTCACAGTGGGTGACCCTAATACATTGCCGAAATGCAGCGCATCATTTATTCAGGGCTTCTGAAGAAGTACAGACAGCAAACATATACCGGTGAAACATATAAAACTTTATTATGTCATCCTCTGTTCCTAGTCTGATGCCAAGATCAGTGGTTTTTTGGGATGTAAAAGAACTGCCCTGAAATATTCAAATACAGCCGTTTAGAATGCAGTGTTAATAAACCATTTACTTTTAAGCTGTGGTAAAGCCTTTGAGCACCATAGCATGTTTCACCCTGCTTGCTCCCCATTTATGATTGGATCTTACAATGGGAGGGGGACCTTACTGAGGACTTCAGAGTGGTATTTGTTTTTTTTTGGGGGGGGGGGTCTAGAATTTCGGGTTACTATTAAATGATCAAAGACACATTCTTTCAAATGCATCTTGTTCAAACTTGAAAGCACGAAAAGGCAAAATAGTGAAACGGCATATAAGCAAATTCTTTCCCTGGGAAAGAAATTGGTTGGTTGCTTCCATTACTTTGCCATCTTTGTGACTGTAGTGCGATCTTGGAGTTGGTATATTTAAGTAGGGGGGTGTGGGGGTGAAGACCCCCCACTTTATGTAATGTTTTAAAGGTTTTTTTTTTTTTGTTTTGTTTTGTGGAACAGCAATTTTTTTTCCCTTGGAAAAAAAATCGCTGATCTAAGCGTTTGAGATTGTAAGCTTTCGCTTATATGGGTTCGATAAATCATCATCTGCTTTTTTAAGCATTCGATCATTTAACATAGACCCTGGAATTTGTACCCTGAGATGCCTCCTGACCAGCTTTTATTTTGATTAGAGAAGTACAAGAATGTAGTCCTAAAGCATTATGGGAAGTACAGTGACAGGCTTTGTTTCATGTACACGTATGCTTTAGAAGAACTATGAGTGAAAGGAGCTGATGGCCTTTAACCCTGTCAGATTTTTTCATGAGCTGATTCTCTTATAAAAGCCAAACTGCTGTAAAGTAAACACCTGGTGCAGCATGTCCATGTCTAAGTTCAACATCAAGAGGCAGCCAATGGCCTAAGTGGACATGATTTTGTTAAGGGTCAGTGAACTGGCTGTAGTGCAGGTGCTCCAACATTTTGAGTGAGGTGGTGTAAGTCGATGCACTTCACCATTATTTGTCTGTCTATGTACATCACATATGTATGAGAGAGATATGAAACTGCATTACCTTAACCAGTTTTTGTGTTTTTTTCAATAGCTCACTGTTACAGCAGCCAAAGCAATAATCACAAGGCTTTCAGTTTGAGTCATAGAGGAATCAGCATTTCCTCACTGCTGTGCTCCAAAACCTGGACTACTGACATGGTTTCTAATTGATTTATTTACATGTCATTAACTAGGCTAATCTAGCTGGGCCAGGAAATTATGTAGCAGCTCACTGGAGGCCTTGTGAGGCCATGTTCAAGGAGCATGTTAATGGACTATCGCCCCATCTTAATTACTGATGTTTTGAGCTAGCGGGAAGAATGTGCACATGCACACATACACACACAGACATGCATGCACACAAGCACAGCTGTATTCATATATAAATATGCGTGTTGTTACCATGATGTTTAGCCAACACAAGTGCTCATACAGACATAAACACACACACACACCCACACACACACACACACACACACACACACACACACACACACACACACACACACACACACACACACATTTATAGATATATAGATTACTGGCAGTTAGTTGAATGACCAGTTATCTCTACATCTATTTTGTTGATACAGACAGATGGTCAACAGGTGTGTGAGATTGACAATTTCCAGGTAGGGAATACTGCCCTTCCCCAGCAGTTATGCAATTTCAAGTTAGTACTTATAATCATGAGGGAGAAATGGGGGTGCAGCCCCACCACATGTGAAGTGCAGGAGGGCTTGCTCTCCAGCAAAAATACTTGTATTTGGATTACTCTTTTCCCGGGAGATCCTCGGAGCATGCGCAAAATGTATCAGCACTTGTTGTTTCAAAGTTTTAATGTCAATATTCTGGATGTTGGTGTAGCCGGTCATTTGATCGGCTACCCTGCATAGATATCTGTGTGTGTGTGTGTGTGTGTGTGTGTGTGTGTGTGTGTGTGTGTGTGTGTGTGTGTGTGTGTGTGTGTGTGTGTGTGTGTATATATAAATAAACTTTATATATATATATATATATATATATATATATATATATATATATATACACACAAAAATAAACCTTAATAAACTTTGCTGTCTCTTCTCTCCTTCACTTTACAGGTAGTTTGAATTATTACTTACCCCCTCTGAGGCCTTCACTGATAGATTTCCACTAATTGCTTATCTGGTTTCGCTGGTTTCTTTACATTCCACCTGGTTTGCACCCCTTGTGCTATCTCCCTCCCCCAATACTAAGTCTATACTAGAATCCTGCTGAACATGGAGCCATCTTTAAATTTCTAGTCTCCCACTAGGACACAAGTGCTCTACAGCAATTGCATTCTACTTGCCGGTAAGTCATTAGACCTCAGGAATTTGTTTAAAGTGTTCAGATTTGAAAAGTAATACTTACTTTTTACTCTTGTCCTGGTGGGCTCTGCCCCACTCCATTCACCCACGCTACGCTCGGGCTCTCTCCGCTCCTCTGCCCTACCCCCTATTCCCCCCCACCTCCACTACCTCTACATTTATAGTAATCACTGCCACACCCACAGCTCACCCTCACATCACCTCAACCAATCACAGCTCCTCAAGTCAGATCACATAATACCACACCAACTTGCTCCACCACAAAATCCTCCCAACCACTCTCATTCCCACTAGACATTATTTACATCACCCACACTACTTACCCATCCACATATACTGCAACCCTATAATTCCTATCCAGACCCTCACCTAGAACCAACTTAAACTTTATAACCATGACTATCACACAACTAAGTCTAGTCTGTCTTCTCATAATTCTTTACAACACCACAAGTTATCACTCTAGCAATATCCATAAACTTAGTAGCACAACACTACATTATGCACTCTCGTTTACAGACACCACACATTATAATAATATCTGCCCACAGTTATTCAAGAACTACATAACGGACCAATTCAGAACTCAACACATATGCTCTCATTCCTACTCCAAAAAAACATAATACTTTCTCACACTCATCACCAAACCCCAACATCTGTTTCACCATTTTAACACCAGGCTCACCATAAGTGGGGATATCCACCCCAAACCAGGCCCAAATCCATCCTGTCCAACACAAACTGCTCATAGGTTCATAGGTTCATAGGTTCATACTAGGCTATCTGCCCGAGGGCATTTACAAGCCTAGCCCCTAGTTTTGTGGCTTACGCCACCCCTTTAGTTTGGAGAAACTATGCCCATTATTTTGCTGTGCCTTTGGCGAGCAGTGACACTGAGGTAACCCCTGGGGTATATCTGCGATCTCCCATCCATTGGTCAAGATTCCTCTTGAACAAGGCCAGTGAGGTGCTCTGCCTCACATATACCGGGATTTTGTTCCACAGCATAGGGAGTCTTTGGGTGATGAATCTGTCCCTCCAGCACGTCCTATTAATAACTGTGTCGAGGTTTAAGTCTCCCGCCCTTGTGGCTCTGAGGGATCTAGATTTTTTGAGATGAAGCATGTTCATCAAATCTGGGTTTGACATGGCCTTGTATGTCAGGCACAGGTCACCTCTGAGCAAGCAGTAAGCAACTGAATAGAGCTGGAGTTCTTTCAGTCGGGCAGCATAAGACAGATTTTTGAGACCCTTTATCCTTTTGGTGAGGAACATTTGTGGCCTCTCCAGCTGCTGCAAGTGTCGGGTCAGATACATTCGAATGGGGCATTGTACTCAATCATTGGTCTGATGAGTGATGAGTATAGGGAGACTATGACCTCCCTTGATCTAGATGTGAATCCCTTCATGATAAGGTGGGCAATGTAGAAGGTCTTCCTAACTACTTTAGCAATATGAGTGTCGAATGAAAGGCTACTGTCAACCTGGGTCCCCAGGTCCCTGATAACTTCTTCTGTGATCAGTGGATTGCCACCTATATGGTAGCTAGGGGTAACCTTGTTTTCCGAAGGGTATGACTATGCATTTCTTGGCATTTAACTTTAGGCCATGGCTCTGGCACCAGTCATCCGTTTCTGTGAGACCCTTCTGAAGGATATCTGTGTCAGATGTGTTTTCACTACTGGCGCAGTTTGCAGTCATCTGCAAACTTTGTCAGCCATAACCCTCCTGTGTTTGCTTGTACTTCAGAAAAGTAGATGCCAAACAAGAGTGGGCCCAGGACTGAGCCCTGTGGGACACCACTTGTGACAGGCTTTGAGTCTGACATAGCGCCAGCAACTCTGACCCTGTGGGTTCTGTCACTCAGCCAGTTTGCAACCCATCTTGTAATGTATGGGTTTACATTTAAGTTGATGAGTTTTTCAATGATACCCGAGTGGGGTATTGTATCGAAAGCCTTCGCCAGGTCTAGGTAGGCTGTATGGACTGCCTTCCCCTCGTCAATGGCCTTGGTGACTGTTTCGAAAAAGTCAACCAAGTTTAAAAGGCATGATCTGCCTTTGACAAAGCCAAACTGGGTTGGATCCAAAGTCTGCAAATTCCCTATGTCTTTATTTATGAGATCCATTATGATCCTCTCCATGGCTTTGCAGATAAGGCTTGTCAAGCTAATGGGACAGTAATTTCCAGGGTCGGTGGAGGCACCGTCTTTGTGAAGTGGGACCACAGTCGCTGTGCTCCACTCCCTGGGTACGTATCTGGAGGTGAGACTAAGATTAAACAGCTGTACTAACTGCGGGTTTAATTTCTCGTTGAGTTCGTGGAGCACACAGCCGGGGACACCATCAGGTCCCCTGGATGCTGTGTTCTTTGCCTTGGAGAGAGCAGTTCTCACCTGGGCATTAGAGATGTTTGGGGGGGCTACAATCATTTGGTATAGATATCTCTCCTTTTGGGGGGGGGGAGAAGTTTGCACTGAACCTGTCAGCCAGTATGTTGGCAATGTCTGTAGGATCAGTGATCTTCACATCATTTTGAACTAATTCTGAGCATATCTGGGAGTTTCCTCCTAGGTTTCTGACATAGCTAAAGAAAGCCTTATGGTTGTCTTTAGAGTCCTTAGCTATTTTTCTCTCAAAATTAGCTTTGGATGATTTTATGAGAGCTCTTAGCTTTTTACTTATAGTGATCAGCGGTGTCTTACCTTTTAAGGATTTTGCTCTATCTTGTAGTAGCTTTCTCCTTTTGTTATAGAGTTTGTTTATGGCTGGGGTCCACCAGACTGGATGCTTGCCTTTGGTACAAAGAGTCTTTGTTTTGCTTGGGATTGCCTGATCCATGCAGCCCTGCAGGTGCTGGTAGAAGGCATTTGTAAGTGATTCAGCGGTTTGAGTAATGTTTACCGCTGGCTCGGGGGCCTTAAAGGAGCCCACACTAGTCTTTAGAAGTGTGAAGTCGGCTTTCGAGAAGTTCTTTACTGTGGTCTTTTTATTTCGGTGGGGCGGGATGAGGACCTCCAGCGAGATTAGTTTGTGATCTGATCTCACCAGTGAGGGGTATACTTCCGGTGTTGAACATTGTGCTCCCATGTTCATGATGATGAGATCAAGTATGTTTTTTCCTCTTGTGGGGATGGTGACTAGTTGTTACATGGCATTTGAGTTTATGAATTCCAGGAACTTTTGGGCTAGAGTGTTTGGGCTTGAGTAGTGTTCCCAGTCTATATTAGGGTAGTTGAAGTCACCTAGTATGATGGTGTTCGGAGATACATTTATCCCCTCCAGTGTTTTCAGGAAAGCCATGTGAGGTTCCTGAGTTTGCGAGGGTGGCCTGTAACATGCTACAAATTGCAGAGCAGTCTTGCCTATGGTTAATTATGCTCCAGCACAAATGTCAGAACATAACACCCCACTATCTTCATCCCTGGGCAAATCAACAACAGCAGCAAAACCAACCATCTTTTAATGCTAAATATTAATAGAAGTATCAAAAATAAAATACCTGAACTCCAGGCCACAATAGCACACTACTCCCCAGACATAGTTGCTTTAACAGAAACCTGGCTAAATAAAAATATAGCTAACTCAGAAGTTCTCCCTACCAGCTACAATATCATTAGACAAGACAGACCACTTCGTAAAGGGGGTGCAACTGCCTTACTGCATAAGTCAAACTTAACTATATGTCAATTACCAAACTCCTACCCCTCCCCAATAATTGGGACATACTTATCTCACAACTTCAACTTCACCCTAAAAAGGTCATCACCATAATTGTGATCTATATTCCACCTGGTAATGCACCTGCTAGCCTTGAAGACTTCTTATCCTGGTGTTCTTCCACATGCTCACAAGAAACCCTTATTCTGGGGGATTTCAACCTAGATTGGTTCACCTGCATATCAGAACCACCAAGTAATCTAATAAATCTCCATGGCTACCAGCAGCTAGTCCAAATTCCAACCAGATGTGATAAAAAATCTAAAAGGGAATCCATCCTTGACTGGGTCCTAACTAACAACCTCACATTGTACCCCCACGCAGGCAGTCTCCCAGACACCTTAAGTGACCACAACATAATATACCTTATACATAGTAGAACATGCATATGCAAAACCACTAACTATATATCCACTAGAAACAAAAAAAAAATTCTCTCATGAGGTCCTCAATACTTTACTCTGTAACTGTGACTGGACCCCTCCTAAAAACCCTCTCACTTGACCAGGCTGTAGCATATTTTAACAAAACATTTCTACAACACCTAGACACTGTCACTCCATTGTGCAAAATCAAGTTTAGAACCACTAAAAACCCCTGGCTCAGTAAAGAAACCAAACAAATCCTCAAGTCCAGAGACACTGCCTGGCTTTACTATAAAAAAACCCAAAGAAACACAAAGCCTAACTAAGTACCAAGAACTGAGCAACTGTGCAAAAAATGCATTAGGCTGGACAAAAAAATCCTACTACACAACATTACAAACTAAGTACCAACACAACCCCCAAAACTTTTGGAAAAATGTAAACCAATTACTAAACCCCACCCAAAAGGCTACCCTCAAACCAACCACCCCTGACACTAAAGTTCCCATCGAAACACAATTCAACTCCCACTTTATGAACTCAATTCTATTCTTAGTATCACAGGACAGTTCCTTCCTAACTATTCCCCTCAACACAAACAACACTAATACAAGCTTTACCCTCAAAACAGTTTCCACCACTTCAATCAAAAGCATGCTGTCCAAACTAAAAACGTCATCAACAGCAGCCGACCTACTCCCCAGCTATTTCTTGAAACTCACAGCAGATGTTATTGCTATCCAATTCTCATAAACAGATCAATTGTTGAAAACTATGTGCCCAAACTCTGGAAAATATCCTATGTTACACCCATACATAAAGGCGGGACCTCCACTGAACTTAATAACTACAGAACCATTGCTTTACTCGCCCCCCTGACCAAAATCCTAGAAAAATGCATCCATACCCAGGTGTTAAAATATCTCCTAGACAGCAACATCCTGTCACCTACTCAGCATGGTTTCAGACCTGTCCATAGTACCACTACAGCCCTTCTCTGCTTCACAGACATAGTAAACCATCTCAAGAATGAAGGCCTGCAGGTGTCAACTCTTTTTTTGGGATATGTCCAAAGCATTTGACAGTCTCACACCAAATCCTGCTAAACAAACTAAAGCAATATCACCTATCAAATTCCACTCTTACCTGGTTCCAAAGCTACTTAACTGACAGGTACCAAGCTGTGAAATGGGAACATTTTCTCTCTCTCCTCAGCTGGCCATAACTAGAGGAGTCCCACAGGGTTCTATCTTAGGACCACTACTATTCACAATCTACACAAATGACCTCCATACCTCCACACAGCATGCGTCTATCATTCAGTATGCAGATGACACTACCTTAATCTGTGCTTTATAAAACATTCCCACCCTCCTGCAAACAACTCATCTAGCATTCTCTGACATTGAAAACTACCTTACCAAAGCCCAACTTATACTCAATCCAAAGAAAACTCAGCTTATGATTATAACCAGTTCTAACCAAAACACTGATAACAGTCAATTCACTATCTACTCCACAAATGCTACTCCAGTCACTCCAGTGGCACAGGCTAAGCTATTGGGAATAACCATAGACTTCCACCTAAAATTTGATAGTCATCTCAACTTAACTATTAAAAAAGTACATGTTAAATTGGGATCACTCTAGCGTATCAAACCATTTCTTACCAACAACACAAGATCAGCCATTGCTCGCTCCCAACTTCTATCCACCCTACTCTATGCATCTCCCATTCTGACTAATCACAACAAAACTGAACTAATCAAAATGGAAGCCTGCTATAACAGAATTGCCTGCTTTGCTGCAAATTGCTCATATAGAACTCATCACGGTACTGCTTTGAAACAGCTCCACTGGCTTGAACTGCCAGCCTCCTAACCTACAATCTGCTCTGCCTCTGTCATTCGATCTATTACCTCCTCATTAAGTGTCCTGCTCTCAAAAACCTACTATAACATCACTCAGCCAAAAGGCCTCTTAGATCATCAAGCAAACTACTACTAGAAGTCACCAACAGCTACAATAGCTTTGGTGATGCACTATATAGTAGTTCAGTGGCTAAAAAATGGAACTCTGTCCCCACTAGCATTCAAAACACATCGTCCAAAGCCTCCTTTAAAGACCTCATCAGGCAACATCTCAAGCAAAGTTGGCAGTGCCATGATTGCTCCCCAGGCTAGTGAAAGCGGATAAGGTACTTGATAATAGTTTTCAATCTTACTTACAAACATTGGCTAATTTACAATGTATGTAGTATACCTGTGTACTATGTATGTATTCTACCTATGTTCCAAATTTCAGCTGTACACCACAAATCTATTAATTACCTTTATTTTTAAATTAATATTTTCTTGTTTGTTCTCTCCACTGTAACTACTGATATGCTGCATACTACTGTAAAACATGTGTATTGTAATTTGTGTGTATACTGATCATGTCTAAATAACTAAATGTATCTGTAATTTTTCTATGTGGAGCTTTTCTTCCCGGGCCTCTGCTGAAAAAGGGCCTTTTCGGCTCAGTCAGACACCCCCGGTTAACAAATGTAAAATAATAAACTATATATATATATATATATATATATATATATATATATATGTGTGTGTGTGTGTGTGTGTGTGTGTGTGTATATATATATATATATATATATATATATATATAAATATATATATATATATATATATATATATATATATATATATATATATATACAGTGGCTATAAAAAGTGTACACACCTCTGTTAAAATGCCAGGTTTTTGTCAAATAAAAAAATGAGACCACAATAAATCATTTCAAAACTTTTCCCACCTTTACTGTGACCTATATCCTGTACAATTCAATTGAAAAACAAACAAATCTGTTAGGGAAAAATATAAAAAATAAAAAAAACATACAATAAGCTGGTTGTGTAAGTGTGCACACCCTTAAACTAATACTTTGTTGAAACACCATGGATGAGAAAGAACATTTTTGGAGTGAGTTGGATGAAGTGGTGATGACTGTACCCAAGGGTGAGAGAGTGGTGCTTGGAGAAGATTTCAATGGGCATGTTGGTGAAGGGAACAGAGGGGATAAGGAAGTGATGGGTAGGTATGGTGTTAAGCAAAGGAATGCAGAAGGTCAGATGGTAGTGGATTTTGCGAAAAGGATGGACATGGCTGTGATGAATACGTATTTTAACAAGAGGGAAGAGCATAGGGTGACCTACAAGAGTGGAGGAAGATGCACACAGGTGGATTATATGTTATGTAGAAGGGCCAATCTGAAGGAGATTGGAGACTGTAAAATGGTGGTAGGGGAAAGTGTCGTTAGGCAGCATAGGATGGTGGTTTGTAGGATGACACAGGTGATCAAGAAGAGGAGGAGGAGTGTGAGGGCAGCACCAAGGATCAAATGGTGGAAATTGAAAAAGGGTAATTGTGAGGTGGAGTTCAGGGAAGAGTTAAGACAGGCACTGGGTGGCAGGGAAGAGTTACCGAATAGCTGGGTAACTATAGCCGAGCTAGTAAGAGAGATGGCTAGAAAGGTGCTTGGTGTGACATCTGGAAAGAGTAGGGAGGACATGGAGACCTGGTTGTGGAATGAAGAAGTACAGGCGAGTATACAGAGAAAGAGGTTAGCGAAGAAGAAGTGGGATTGTCAGAGAGATGAAGAAAGTAGACAAGAGTATAAGGAGATGAGGTGCATGGCAAAGAGAGAGGTGGCAAAGGCTAAGGATAAGGCATATGAAGAGTTGTATGAAAGGTTGGACACTAAGGAAGGAGAAAAGGATCTGTTCCGATTGGCTAGACAGAGGGACCGAGCTAGTAAAGATGTGCAGCAGGTAAGGGTGATAAAGGATAATGAGGGAAACATACTCAGAACTGAGGACAGTGTGTTGAGCAGATGGAAAGAGTACTTTGAGGGGTTGATGAATGAAGAGAATGAGAGGGAGAGAAGGTTGGATGATGTGCGGCTAGTGAATCATGAAGTGCAGTGGATTAGCAAGGAGGAAGTAAGGATAGCTATGAAGAGGATGAAGAATGAAAAGGCTGTTGGTCCAGATGACATACCTGTGGAAGCATGGAGGTGTTTAGGTGAAATGGCAGTGGAGTTTTAACTAAATTGTTTAATAAAATTTTGGAAAGTGAGAGGATGCCTGAGGAATGGAGAAAAAGTGTTTTGGTACCGATTTTTTAAGAATAAGCTATGATGTGCAGAGCTGTAGTAACTACAGAGGGATTAAATTAAATTGATCAGTCACAGCATGAAGTTATGGGGAAGAGTAGTGGAAGCTAGGTTAAGAAGGGACGTGATGATTAGTGATCAGCAGTATGGTTTTATGCCAGGAAAGAGCACTAAAGATGCGATGTTTGCTTTGAGAGTGCTAATGGAGAAGTACAGAGAATGTCAGAAGGAGTTGCATTGTGTCTTTGTGAACTTAGAGAAAGCATATGACAGGGTGCCTAGAGAGGAGTTGTGGTATTGTATGAGGAAGTCAGGAGTGTCAGAGAAGTATGTAAGAGTGATACAGGATATGTACAAGAGTAGTGTGACAGCGGTGAGGTCTGCAGTGGGAGTGACGGATGCATTTAAGGTGGAGGTGGGATTACATCAAGGATCAGCTCTGAGCCCTTTCTTATTTGCAATGATGATGGACAGGTTGACAGACGAGATCAGACAGGAGTCCCCGTGGACTATGATGTTTGTGGATGACATTGTGATCTGTAGTGAGAGTAGGGAGCAGGTGTAGGAGGCCCTGGAGAGGTGGAGATATGCTCTAGAGAGAAGAGGAATGAAGGTCAGCAGGACTAAGACAGAATGTATGTGTGTGAATGAGAGGGAGGATAGAGGAATGGTGAGGATGCAGGGAGTAGAGGTGGCAAAGGTGGATGAGTTTAAGTACTTGGGATCAACAGTTCAGAGTAATGGTGAGTGTGGAAGAGAGGTGAAGAAGAGAGTACAGGCAGGATGGAGTGGGTGGAGAAGAATGTCAGAAGTGATTTGTGACAGACGAGTACCAGTAAGAATGAAAGGGAAGGTCTACAAGAGGGTAGTGAGACCAGCTATGTTATATGGGTCAGAGACAGTGGCATTGACAAAAAGGTAGGAGTCAGAGCTTGAAATGGCAGAGTTGAAGATGTTAAGATTTGCACTGGGTGTGACAAGGATGGACAGGATTAGAAATAAGTATATTAGAGGGTCCACTCAGGTTGGAAGGTTTGGAGACAAAGCCAGGGAGGCAAGATTACGTTGATTTGGACATGTGCATAGGAGTGATGCAGAGTATATTGTGAACAAGATGCTAAGGATGAAGCTGCCAGGTTACAGGAAAACAGGAAGGCCTAAGGTAAGGTTTATGGATGTGGTGAGAGAGGACATGCAGGTGGTTGGTGTGACAGAGCAAGATGCAGAGGACAGGAAGAAATGGAAACAGTTGATCCATTGTGGTGACCCCTAATGGGAGCAGCCGAAAGAAGAAGAAGTGTACATTTTTTATATCTATTGTGTGTGTGTGTGTGTGTGTGTGTGTGTGTGTGTGTGTGTGTGTGTGTGTGTGTGTGTATTGTTACTGTAAAGTTTAGCCAATATATTCATATGTTCTCAACTAATCAGGTGCATAACTCAATTTATTTTGATTAAAATCATGTCTGAATACAATGAGAGTTTCTTAGAATGTAATGATATGTTTAGCAGTTAATAAGTGTTTGCAGAGAAAAGACAGAGTGGATAATTTCTGTTTTCTAAATATCTTGATGGGCTGACCCTAGCATATCGGTTTAAATTACTTTGAAACTTGTTTCTTGATATTCTCCCTCTAAAAGTGATTGGAAGGAGAGTAGACCCCACTGGAGTATGTCAGGAGATCCCAGGCAGGGGTCTTTAGGAAACAGAGACATCCTTGGAACAGGGCATAGGGATATTGTGCAAGGGAGTTCAAATGTAATGACAAAAAAAAATTTGAAGCAGTTGTGTTGCTAAGAGGCAGTGCATCTTTCCTGCCCTTTTTGCTTCCCAAGAATTCCAACACAGATAAAAAAAAAATCACAACTATTAGGTGTAGAGGAAGCAACAGGCATCAAGTCACAACTTTGCAAACAGATATTGTTATACATGTTGTACTTAATATGGTCACACATGGTTGCAATACCCTGAATTCTCTAGTTTGAAAAACAACTGAGCTAATGCTCTAAAGAACATTGATATGTAAATAGTATTTAAAACTTTATAACCTACAACTCATTTCTTTATATCTTATGGATCATAGAGTCATTGCAAGGTTTGATTATACATAGAAGGATAGGTTTGTAGGTTCATGCTAAGCTTATGACCTTCAGGAAGCTTAGCGACAGTTGTCCCATGATGTAATTTATATATCCCCATGCAATAATTTAATTATTTTATAAAAGTGGAGATGTAGTGACACTCTTTAAGGGTAGTAGGAGTTTATTCCAAATGTGAGCAAGATACTGGGTTGTGAACCAATATATTATATGCAGCCCATGTATCGTAATCATTTCCTGCATATCTGACAGCGTTATCCCCATGTAACTTTCCTTTTCCCTATATAGTCACATAGGACCATGTTTTTCAATATGACTGTCATGTCCTTAGTCAATCACTCCTATACCCCCTTAACTAACCTCCTTTACCTTCAACACAATACACCCTTTAATATAAATGTCCTTCTCATCATCATCATCATCACCCACTACCTTACCGTTTTCTACATGGTGTCGGGTTGTTGCCATCTCTTTCTTAATTCAGTGCAGTTACTTACCTTGCTTTACAGTTATGCTGGACTGTCACAGGTCTTCTTTCACATAATTCATCCATCTTTTTGTGGATGTCCTAGTTTCCTCTTGCTTTCTTCCACTCTGTCCTAAATCTTCTTCACCAGATTGTCTTCTGTTTTCCAGAAAATGCACCTAAAACACTGTAATCTGTTTCCTTTGACCTTTTCTGTAATTGGAGCTACTTAGTATTCTGTTCTGATGTCCTCATTTCTTTGTCTGTCCCACAGTGTGCATCCTACAACCTTCTCTGGCACTTCATCTCCATGACCTCTCGCTTCCTCAGCTGTTCTGCCTTTACTGCCTAGGATTCTGCACCATATAGTAGTACTGGTCACTCCACTGTCTTGTACACCTTACATTTCTGCCTCTTTGGCATTCTTCTGTCATATACTACACTTGACACTCTATGCCAGTTGGCTGTAGCCCCTCTAATTTTAGTTTTGACCTCCTCATTTATTTATTTTTTATTTATTTGCAGTTGTTTAACCAGGATAGTCCATTGGGCCAGAAGAACCTGTTTTCAATGGAGTCCTGGGGAGAAAAGCTCCAAATACAGATTACATAAAGATTAGGATACACACATAGATTGCATGAGGATTAGCGAGGTTAATATTATACAATTTCTGATAATTAGACAGAACAAGAGTGTCACAATCAAAGGTAATAATGGCAACATTTTTTTTGGATTGAGGAGAGGTAGTTAGATGCAGCAGTATAAGGAGTTGTTTTTTTAATGAGGAGAGGTAGTTAGATGCAGTAGGATAAGGAGTTGTTTTTTTGATTGAGGAGAGTTACTTAGATGCAGTAGGATAAGAAGTTGCTTTTTTGATTGAGGAGAGGTAGTTAGATGCAGTAGGATAAGGAGTTGCTTTTTTGATTGAGGATAGGTAGTTAGATGCAGTAGGATAAGGAGTTGTTTTTTTGATTGAGGAGAGGTAGTTAGATGCAGTAGGATAAGGAGTTGCTTTTTTGATTGAGGTGAGGTAGTTAGATGCAGTAGGATAAGGAGTTGTTTTTGTTTTTTGATTGAGGAGAGGTAGTTAGATGCAGTAGGATAAGGAGCTGTTTTTTTATTGAGGAGAGGTAGTTAGATGCAGTAGGATAAGGAGTTGTTTTTTGATTGAGGAGAGGTAGTTAGATGCAGTGGGATAAGGAGTTGTTTTTGTTTTTGATTGAGGAGAGGTAGTTAGATGCAGTAGGATAAGGAGTTGTTTTTGTTTTTGATTGAGGAGAGGTAGTTAGATGCAGTAGGATAAGGAGTTGTTTTGTGTTTTGATTGAGGAGAGATAGTTAGATGCAGTAGGACAAGGAGTTGTTTTTGATTGAGGAGAGGTAGTTAGATGCAGTAGGATAAGGAGTTTTTTGTTTTTTGATTGAGGAGAGGTAGTTAGATGCAGTAGGATAAGGAGTTGTTTTTGATTGAGGAGAGGTAGTTAGATGCAGTAGGATAAGGAGTTGTTTTTGATTGAGGAGAGGTAGTTAGATGCAGCAGGATAAGGAGTTGTTTTTGTTTTTTGATTGAGAAGAGATTGTTAGATACAGTAGGATAAGGAGTTGTGTTTTTATTGAGGAGAGGTAATTAGATGCAGTAGGATAAGGAGTTGTTTTGTTTTGATTGAGGAGAGGTAGTTAGATGCAGTAGGATAAGGAGTTGTTTTGTTTTTGATTGAGGAGAGGTAGTTAGATGCAGTAGGATAAGGAATTGTTTTTTTGATTTAGGAGAGGTAGTTAGATGCAGTAGGATAAGGAGTTGTTTTTGTTTTTGATCGAGGAGAGGTAGTTAGATGCAGTAGGATAAGGAATTGTTTTTGTTTTTTGATTGAGGAGAGGTAGTTAGATGCAGTAGGATAAGGAGTTGCTTTTTTGATTGAGGAGAGGTAGTTAGATGCAGTAGGATAAGGAGTTGTTTTTGTGTTTTGATTGAGGAGAGGTAGTTAGATGCAGTAGGATAAGGAGTTGTTTTTGTTTTTGATTGAGGAGAGGTAGTTAGATGCAGTAGGATAAGGAGTTGCTTTTTTGATTGAGGAGAGGTAGTTAGATGCAGTAGGATATAAATGTTTTTGATTGAGGAGAGGTAGTTAGGTGCAGTAGGATAAGGAGTTGTTTTTATTGAGGAGAGGTAGTTAGATGCAGTAGGATAAGGAGTTGTTTTTGATTGAGAAGAGGTAGTTAGATGCAGTAGGATAAGGAGTTGTTTTTTGATTGAGGAGAGGTAGTTAGATGCAGTAGGATAAGGAGTTGTTTTTTGATTGAGGAGAGGTAGATAGATGCAGTAGGATAAGGAGTTGTTTTTGTTTTTTGATTGAGGACAGGTAGTTAGATGCAGTAGGATAAGGAGTTGTTTTTTTTATTGAGGAGAGGTAGTTAGATGCAGTAGGATAAGGAGTTGTTTTTTTGATTGAGGAGAGTTACTTAGATGCAGTAGGATAAGGAGTTGTTTTTTGATTGAGGAGAGGTAGTTAGATGCAGTAGGATAAGGAGTTGCTTTTTTTTGATTGAGGAGAGGTAGTTAGATGCAGTAGGATAAGGAGTTGCTTTTTTGATTGAGGAGAGGTAGTTAGATGCAGTAGGATAAGGAGTTGTTTTTTGATTGAGGAGAGGTAGTTAGATGCAATAGGATAAGGAGTTGTTTTTGTTTTTTGATTGAGGAGAGGTAGTTAGATGCAGTAGGATAAGGAGCTGTTTTTTTATTGAGGAGAGGTAGTTAGATGCAGTAGGATAAGGAGTTGTTTTTTTGATTGAGGAGAGTTAGTTAGATGCAGTGGGATAAGGAGTTGTTTTTGTTTTTGATTGAGGAGAGGTAGTTAGATGCAGTAGGATAAGGAGTTGTTTTTGTTTTTTGATTGAGGAGAGGTAGTTAGATGCAGTAGGATAAGGAGTTGTTTTTGTGTTTTGATTGAGGAGAGATAGTTAGATGCAGTAGGACAAGAAGTTGTTTTTTTGATTGAGGAGAGGTAGTTAGATGCAGTAGGATAAGGAGTTGTTTTTTTTAATGAGGAGAGGTAACTACATGCAGTAGGATAAGTAGTTGTTTTTGTTTTTTGATTGAGGAGAGGTAGTTAGATGCAGTAGGATAAGGAGTTGTTTTTGTTTTTGATTGAGGAGAGGTAGTTAGATGCAGTAAGATAAGGAATTGTTTTTGATTGAGGAGAGGTAGTTAGATGCAGTAGGATAAGGAGTTGTTTTTTTGATTGAGGAGAGGTAGTTAGATGCAGTAGGATAAGGAGTTGTTTTTTGATTGAGGAGAGGTAGTTAGATGCAGTAGGATAAATAATCGTTTTTTGATTGAGGAGAGGTAGTTAGATGCAGTAGGATAAGGAGTTGTTTTTTGATTGAGGAGAGGTAGTTAGATGCAGTAGGATAAGGAGTTGTTTTTTGATTGAGGAGAGGTAGTTAGATGCAGTAGGATAAGGAGTCGTTTTTTGATTGAGAAGAGGTAGTTAGATGCAGTAGGATAAGGGATTGTTTTTTGATTGAAAAGAGGTAGTTAGATGCAGTAGGATAAGGAGTTGCTTTTTTGATTGAGGAGAGGTAATTAGATGCAGTAGGATAAGGTGTTGTTTTTGTTTTTTGATTGAGGAGAGGTAGTTAGATGCAGTAGGATAAGGAGTTGTTTTTGTTTTTTTTGATTGAGGAGAGGTAGTTAGATGCAGTAGGATAAGGAGTTGTTTTTTGATTGAGGAGAGGTAGTTAGATGCAGTAGGATAAATAATCGTTTTTTGATTGAGGAGAGGTAGTTAGATGCAGTAGGATAAGGAGTTGTTTTTTGATTGAGGAGAGGTAGTTAGATGCAGTAGGATAAGGAGTTGTTTTTTGATTGAGGAGAGGTAGTTAGATGCAGTAGGATAAGGAGTCATTTTTTGATTGAGAAGAGGTAGTTAGATGCAGTAGGATAAGGGGGTGTTTTTTGATTGAAAAGAGGTAGTTAGATGCAGTAGGATAAGGAGTTGCTTTTTTGATTGAGGAGAGGTAATTAGATGCAGTAGGATAAGGAGTCGTTTTTTGATTGAGGAGAGGTAGTTAGATGCAGTAGGATAAGGAGTCGTTTTTGAATGAGAAGAGGTAGTTAGATGAAGTAGGATAAGGGGTTGTTTTTTGATTGAGAAGAGGTAGTTAGATGCAGTAGGATAAGGAGTTGTTTTTTTTAATGAGGAGAGGTAATTACATGCAGTAGGATAAGTAGTTGTTTTTGTTTTTTGATTGAGGAGAGGTAGTTAGATGCAGTAGGATAAGGAGTTGTTTTTGTTTTTTGATTGAGGAGAGGTAGTTAGATGCAGTAGGATAAGGAATTGTTTTTTTGATTGAGGAGAGGTAGTTAGATGCAGTAGGATAAGGAGTTGTTTTTGTTTTTTTGATTGAGGAGAGGTAGTTAGATGCAGTAGGATAAGGAGTTGTTTTTTGATTGAGGAGAGGTAGTTAGATGCAGTAGGATAAATAATCGTTTTTTGATTGAGGAGAGGTAGTTAGATGCAGTTGGATAAGGAGTTGTTTTTTGATTGAGGAGAGGTAGTTAGATGCAGTAGGATAAGGAGTTGTTTTTTGATTGAGGAGAGGTAGTTAGATGCAGTAGGATAAGGAGTCGTTTTTTGATTGAGAAGAGGTAGTTAGATGCAGTAGGATAAGCGGTTGTTTTTTGATTGAAAAGAGGTAGTTAGATGCAGTAGGATAAGGAGTTGCTTTTTTGATTGAGGAGAGGTAATTAGATGCAGTAGGATAAGGAGTTGTTTTTGTTTTTTGATTGAGGAGAGGTAGTTAGATGCAGTAGGATAAGGAGTTGTTTTTGTTTTTTGATTGAGGAGAGGTAGTTAGATGCAGTCGGATAAGGAGTTGTTTTTGTGTTTTGATTGAGGAGAGGTAGTTAGATGCAGTAGGATAAGGAGTTGTTTTTGTTTTTTTGATTGAGGAGAGGTAGTTAGATGCAGTAGGATAAGGAGTTGTTTTTTGATTGAGGAGAGGTAGTTAGATGCAGTAGGATAAATAATCGTTTTTTGATTGAGGAGAGGTAGTTAGATGCAGTAGGATAAGGAGTTGTTTTTTGATTGAGGAGAGGTAGTTAGATGCAGTAGGATAAGGAGTTGTTTTTGATTGAGGAGAGGTAGTTAGATGCAGTAGGATAAGGAGTCGTTTTTTGATTGAGAAGAGGTAGTTAGATGCAGTAGGATAAGGGGTTGTTTTTTGATTGGAAAGAGGTAGTTAGATGCAGTAGGATAAGGAGTTGCTTTTTTGATTGAGGAGAGGTAATTAGATGCAGTAGGATAAGGAGTTGTTTTTGTTTTTGATTGAGGAGAGGTAGTTAGATGCAGTAGGATAAGGAGTTGTTTTGTTTTTGATTGAGGAGAGGTAGTTAGATGCAGTAGGATAAGGAATTGTTTTTTTGATTGAGCAGAGGTAGTTAGATGCAGTAGGATAAGGAGTTGTTTTTGTTTTTGATTGAGGAGAGGTAGTTAGATGCAGTAGGATAAGGAGTTGTTTTTGTTTTTTGATTGAGGAGAGGTAGTTAGATGCAGTTGGATAAGGAGTTATTTTTGTTTTTTGATTGAGGAGAGGTAGTTAGATGCAGTAGGATAAGGAGTTGTTTTTGTGTTTTGATTGAGGAGAGGTAGTTAGATGCAGTAGGATAAGGAGTTGTTTTTGTTTTTTTGATTGAGGAGAGGTAGTTAGATGCAGTAGGATAAGGAGTTGTTTTTTGATTGAGGAGAGGTAGTTAGATGCAGTAGGATAAATCATCGTTTTTTGATTGAGGAGAGGTAGTTAGATGCAGTAGGATAAGGAGTTGTTTTTTGATTGAGGAGAGGTAGTTAGATGCAGTAGGATAAGGAGTCGTTTTTTGATTGAGAAGAGGTAGTTAGATGCAGTAGGATAAGGGATTGTTTTTTGATTGAAAAGAGGTAGTTAGATGCAGTAGGATAAGGAGTTGCTTTTTTGATTGAGGAGAGGTAATTAGATGCAGTAGGATAAGGAGTTGTTTTTTTTTGATTGAGGAGAGGTAGTTAGATGCAGTAGGATAAGGAGTTGTTTTTGTTTTTTTGATTGAGGAGAGGTAGTTAGATGCAGTAGGATAAGGAGTTGTTTTTTGATTGAGGAGAGGTAGTTAGATGCAGTAGGATAAATAATCGTTTTTTGATTGAGGAGAGGTAGTTAGATGCAGTAGGATAAGGAGTTGTTTTTTGATTGAGGAGAGGTAGTTAGATGCAGTAGGATAAGGAGTTGTTTTTTGATTGAGGAGAGGTAGTTAGATGCAGTAGGATAAGGAGTCGTTTTTTGATTGAGAAGAGGTAGTTAGATGCAGTAGGATAAGGGGTTGTTTTTTGATTGAAAAGAGTTAGTTAGATGCAGTAGGATAAGGAGTCGTTTTTTGATTGAGGAGAGGTAGTTAGATGCAGTAGGATAAGGAGTCATTTTTTGATTGAGGAGAGGTAGTTAGATGCAGTAGGATAAGGAGTCGTTTTTGAATGAGAAGAGGTAGTTAGATGAAGTAGGATAAGGGGTTGTTTTTTGATTGAAAAGAGGTAGTTAGATGCAGTAGGATAAGGAGTTGCTTTTTTGATTGAGGAGAGGTAATTAGATGCAGTAGGATAAGGAGTCGTTTTTTGATTGAGGAGAGGTAGTTAGATGCAGTAGGATAAGGAGTCGTTTTTGAATGAGAAGAGGTAGTTAGATGAAGTAGGATAAGGGGTTGTTTTTTGATTGAGAAGAGGTAGTTAGATGCAGTAGGATAAGGAGTTGTTTTTTTTAATGAGGAGAGGTAATTACATGCAGTAGGATAAGTAGTTGTTTTTGTTTTTTGATTGAGGAGAGGTAGTTAGATGCAGTAGGATAAGGAGTTGTTTTTTTGATTGAGGAGAGGTAGTTAGATGCAGTAGGATAAGGATTTTTTGATTGAGGAGAGGTAGTTAGATGCAGTAGGATAAGGAGTTGTTTTTGTTTTTTTGATTGAGGAGAGGTAGTTAGATGCAGTAGGATAAGGAGTTGTTTTTGATTGAGGAGAGGTAGTTAGATGCAGTAGGATAAATAATCGTTTTTTGATTGAGGAGAGGTAGTTAGATGCAGTAGGATAAGGAGTTGTTTTTTGATTGAGGAGAGGTAGTTAGATGCAGTAGGATAAGGAGTTGTTTTTTGATTGAGGAGAGGTAGTTAGATGCAGTAGGATAAGGAGTCGTTTTTTGATTGAGAAGAGGTAGTTAGATGCAGTAGGATAAGGGGTTGTTTTTTGATTGAAAAGAGGTAGTTAGATGCAGTAGGATAAGGAGTTGCTTTTTTGATTGAGGAGAGGTAATTAGATGCAGTAGGATAAGGAGTTGTTTTTGTTTTTTGATTGAGGAGAGGTAGTTAGATGCAGTAGGATAAGGAGTTGTTTTTGTTTTTTGATTGAGGAGAGGTAGTTAGATGCAGTAGGATAAGGAATTGTTTTTTTGATTGAGCAGAGGTAGTTAGATGCAGTAGGATAAGGAGTCGTTTTTTGATTGAGGAGAGGTAGTTAGATGCAGTAGGATAAGGAGTTGTTTTTTGATTGAGGAGAGGTAGTTAGATGCAGTAGGATAAATAGTCGTTTTTTGATTGAGGAGAGGTAGTTAGGTGCAGTAGGATAAGGAGTTGTTTTTTGATTGAGGAGAGGTAGTTAGATGCAGTAGGATAAGGAGTTGTTTTTTGATTGAGGAGAGGTAGTTAGATGCAGTAGGATAAGGAGTTGTTTTGATTGAGGAGAGGTAGTTAGATGCAGTAGGATAAGGAGTTGTTTTTGATTGAGGAGGGGTAGTTAGATGCAGTAGGATAAAGAGTTGCTTTGTTTTGATTGAGGAGAGGTAGTTAGATGCAGTAGGATAAGGAGTTGTTTTGTTTTTGATTGAGGAGAGGTAGTTAGATGCAGTAGGATAATGAGTTGCTTTTTTGATTGAGGAGAGGTAGCTAGATGCAGTAGGATAAGGAGTTGTTTTTGTTTTTTGATTGAGGAGAGGTAGTTAGATGCAGTAGGATAAGGAGTTGTTTTTGTTTTTTGATTGAGGAGAGGTAGTTAGATGCAGTAGGATAAGGAGCTGTTTTGGTTTTTGATTGAGGCGAGGTAGTTAGATGCAGTAGGATAAGGAGTTTTTTTTTTTTTGATTGAGGAGAGGTAGATAGATGCAGTAGGATAAGGAGTTGTTTATCTTTTTGATTGAGGAGAGGTAGTTAGATGCAGTGGGATAAGGAGTTGTTTTTGTGTTTTGATTGAGGAGAGGTAGTTAGATGCAGTAGGATAAGGAGTTGTTTTTGATTGAGGAGAGATAGTTAGATGCAGTAGGATAAGGAGTTGTTTTTGATTGAGGAGAGGTAGTTAGATGCAATAGGATAAGGAGTTGTTTTTTGATTGAGGAGAGGTAATTAGATACAGTAGGATAAGGTGTTGTTTTTTTGATTGAGGAGAGGTAGTTAGATGCAGTAGGATAAGGAGTTGTTTTTTGATTGAGGAGAAGTAGTTAGATGCAGTAGGATAAGGAGTTGTTTTGTTTTTGATTGAGGAGAGGTAGTTAGATGCAGTAGGATAAGGAGTTGTTTTGTTTTTGATTGAGGAGAGGTAGTTAGATGCAGTAGGATAAGGAGTTGTTTTTGATTGAGGAGAGGTAGTTAGATGCAGTAGGATAAGGAGTTGTTTTTGATTGAGGAGAGGTAGTTAGATGCAGTAGGATAAGGAGTTGTTTTTTGATTGAGGAGAGGTAGTTAGATGCAGTAGGATAAGGAGTTGTTTTAGTTTTTTGATTGAGGAGAGGTAGTTAGATGCAGTAGGATAAGGAGTTGCTTTTTTGATTGAGGAGAGGTAGTTAGATGCAGTAGGATAAGGAGTTGTTTTTTGATTGAGGAGAGGTAGTTAGATGCAGTAGGATAAGGAGTTGTTTTTTGATTGAGGAGAGGTAGTTAGATGCAGTAGGATAAGGAGTTGTTTTTTTTGGTTGAGGAGAGGTAGTTAGATGCAGTAGGATAAGGAGTTGTTTTTTGATTGAGGAGGTAGTTAGATGCAGTAGGATAAGGAGTTGTTTTGATTGAGGAGAGGTAGTTAGATGCAGTAGGATAAGGAGTCATTGTTTTTTGATTGAGGAGAGGTAGTTAGATGCAGTAGGATAAGGAGTTGTTTTTTGATTGAGGAGAGGTAGTTAGATGCAGTAGGATAAGGAGTTGTTTTTGATTGAGGAGAGGTAGTTAGATGCAGTAGGATAAGGAGTTGTTTTTTGATTGAGAAGAGGTAGTTAGATGCAGTAGGATAAGGAATTGTTTTTTGATTGAGGAGAGGTAGTTAGATGCAGTAGGATAAGGAGTTGTTTTTTTGATTGAGGAGAGGTAGTTAGATGCAGTAGGATAAGGAGTTGTTTTTTTGATTGAGGAGAGGCAGTTAGATGCAGTAGGATAAGGAGTTGCTTTTGTGATTGAGTAGAGGTAGTTAGATGCAGTAGGATAAGGAGTTGCTTTTTTGATTGAGGAGAGGTAGTTAGATGCAGTAGGATAAGGAGTTGTTTTTGTTTTTTGATTGAGGAGAGGTAGTTAGATGCAGTAGGATAAGGAGTTGTTTTTGATTGAGGAGAGATAGTTAGATGCAGTAGGATAAGGAGTTGTTTTTGATTGAGGAGAGGTAGTTAGATGCAGTAGGATAAGGAGTTGTTTTTGATTGAGGAGAGGTAGTTAGAGGCAGTAGGATAAGGAGTTGTTTTTGATTGAGGAGAGGTAGTTAGATGCAGTAGGATAAAGAGTTGCTTTTTTGATTGAGGAGAGGTAGTTAGATGCAGTAGGATAAGGAGTTGTTTTTTGATTGAGGAGAGGTAGTTAGATGCAGTAGGATAAGGAGTTGTTTTTTGATTGAGGAGAGGTAGTTAGATGCAGTAGGATAAGGAGTTGTTTTTGTTTTTTGATTGAGGAGAGGTAGTTAGATGCAGTAGGATAAGGAGTTGTTTTTGTTTTTTGATTGAGGAGAGGTAGTTAGATGCAGTAGGATAAGGAATTGTTTTTTTGATTGAGGAGAGGTAGTTAGATGCAGTAGGATAAGGAGTTGTTTTTTGATTGAGGAGAGGTAGTTAGATGCAGTAGGATAAGGAGTTGTTTTTGTTTTTGATTGAGGAGAGGTAGTTAGATGCAGTAGGATAAGGAGTTGTTTTTGATTGAGGAGAGGTAGTTAGATGCAGTAGGATAAGGAGTTGTTTTCTGATTGAGGAGAGGTAGTTAGATGCAGTAGGATAGGGAGTTGTTTTGTGATTGAGGAGAGGTAGTTAGATGCAGTAGGATAAGGAGTTGTATTTTGATTGAGGAGAGGTAGTTAGATGCAGTAGGATAAGGAGATGTTTTTTGATTGAGGAGAGGTAGTTAGATGCAGTAGGATAAGGAGTTGTTTTTGTTTTTGATTGAGGAGAGGTAGTTAGATGCAGTAGGATAAGGAGTTGTTTTGTTTTTGATTGAGGAGAGGTAGTTAGATGCAGTAGGATAAGGAGTTGTTTTGTTTTTGATTGAGGAGAGGTAGTTAGATGCAGTAGGATAAGGAGTTGTTTTGTTTTTGATTGAGGAGAGGTAGTTAGATGCAGTAGGATAAGGAGTTGTTTTGTTTTTGATTGAGGAGAGGTAGTTAGATGCAGTAGGATAAGGAGTTGTTTTGTTTTTGATTGAGGAGAGGTAGTTAGATGCAGTAGGATAAGGAGTTGTTTTGTTTTTTGATTGAGGAGAGGTAGTTAGATGCAGTAGGATAAGGAGTTGTTTTGTTTTTGATTGAGGAGAGGTAGTTAGATGCAGTAGGATAAGGAGTTGTTTTTGATTGAGGAGAGGTAGTTAGATGCAGTAGGATAAGGAGTTGTTTGTTTTTGATTGAGGAGAGGTAGTTAGATGCAGTAGGATAAGGAGTTGTTTTGTTTTTGATTGAGGAGAGGTAGTTAGATGCAGTAGGATAAGGAGTTTTTTTTGATTGAGGAGAGGTAGTTAGATGCAGTAGGATAAGGAGTTGTTTTTGATTGAGGAGAGGTAGTTAGATGCAGTAGGACAAGGAGTTGTTTTTTTGATTGAGGAGAGGTAGTTAGATGCAGTAGGATAAGGAATTGTTTTTTGATTGAGGAGAGGTAGTTAGATGCAGTAGGATAAGGAGTTGTTTTTTGATTGAGGAGAGGTAGTTAGATGCAGTAGGATAAGGAGTTGTTTTTTTGATTGAGGAGAGGTAGTTAGATGCAGTAGGATAAGGAGTTGTTTTTGTTTTTGATTGAGGAGAGGTAGTTAGATGCAGTAGGATAAGGAGTTGTTTTTGTTTTTGATTGAGGAGAGGTAGTTAGATGCAGTAGGATAAGGAGTTGTTTTTGTTTTTTGATTGAGGAGAGGTAGTTAGATGCAGTAGGATAAGGAGTTGTTTTTTTGATTGAGGAGAGGTAGTTAGATGCAGTAGGATAAGGAGTTGTTTTTTGATTGAGGAGAGGTAGTTAGATGCAGTAGGATAAGGAGTTGTTTTTTGATTGAGGAGAGGTAGTTAGATGCAGTAGGATAAGGAGTTGTTTTGTTTTTGATTGAAGAGAGGTAGTTAGATGCAGTAGGATAAGGAGTCGTTTTTTGATTGAGGAGGTAGTTAGATGCAGTAGGATAAGGAGTTGCTTTTTTGATTGAGGAGAGGTAGTTAGATGCAGTAGGATAAGGAGTTGCTTTTTTGATTGAGGAGAGGTAGTTAGATGCAGTAGGATAAGGAGTCGTTTTTTGATTGAGGAGAGGTAGTTAGATGCAGTAGGATAAGGAGTCGTTTTTGAATGAGAAGAGGTAGTTAGATGAAGCAGGATAAGGGGTTGTTTTTTGATTGAGAAGAGGTAGTTAGATGCAGTAGGATAAGGAGTTGTTTTTTTTAATGAGGAGAGGTAGTTAGGTGCAATAGGATAAGGAGTTGTTTTTGTTTTTTGATTGAGGAGAGGTAGTTAGATGCAGTAGGATAAGGAGCTGTTTTTTTTTTGATTGAGGAGAGGTAGTTAGATGCAGTAGGATAAGGAATTGTTTTTTTTGATTGAGGAGAGGTAGTTAGATGCAGTAGGATAAGGAGTTGTTTTGTGTTTTGATTGAGGAGAGGTAGTTAGATGCAGTAGGATAAGGAGTTGTTTTTTGATTGAGGAGAGGTAGATAGATGCAGTAGGATAAGGAGTTGTTTTTGATTGAGGAGAGATAGTTAGATGCAGTAGGATAAGGAGTTGTTTTTGATTGAGGAGAGGTAGTTAGATGCAGTAGGATAAGGAGTTGTTTTTGATTGAGGAGAGGTAGTTAGATGCAGTAGGATAAGGAGTTGTTTTTGATTGAGGAGAGGTAGTTAGAGGCAGTAGGATAAGGAGTTGTTTTTGATTGAGGAGAGGTAGATAGATGCAGTAGGATAAGGAGTTGTTTTTTGATTGAGGAGAAGTAGTTAGATGCAGTAGGATAAGGAGTTGTTTTTGTTTTTTGATTGAGGAGAGGTAGTTAGATGCAGTAGGATAAGGAGTTGTTTTTGTTTTTTGATTGAGGAGAGGTAGTTAGATGCAGTAGGATAAGGAGTTGTTTTTTTTTTTGATTGAGGAGAGGTAGTTAGATACAGTAGGATAAGGAGTTGTTTTGTTTTGATTGAGGAGAGGTAGTTAGATGCAGTAGGATAAGGAGTTGTTTTGTTTTTGATTGAGGAGAGGTAGTTAGATGCAGTAGGATAAGGAGTTGCTTTTGTTTTTTGATTGAGGAGAGGTAGTTAGATGCAGTAGGATAAGGAGTTGTTTTGTTTTTGATTGAGGAGAGGTAATTAGATGCAGTAGGATAAGGAGTTGTTTTTGTTTTTTTGATTGAGGAGAGGTAGTTAGATGCAGTAGGATAAGGAGTTGTTTTTTGATTGAGGAGAGGTAGTTAGATGCAGTAGGATAAGGGAGTTGTTTTTGATTGAGGAGAGGTAGTTAGATGCAGTAGGATAAGGAGTTGTTTTTTGATTGAGGAGAGGTAGTTAGATGCAGTAGGATAAGGAGTTGTTTTTATTGAGGAGAGGTAGTTAGATGCAGTAGGATAAGGAGTTGTTTTTTGATTGAGAAGAGGTAGTTAGATGCAGTAGGATAAGGAGTTGTTTTGCTTTTTGATTGAGGAGAGGTAATTAGATGCAGTAGGATAAGGAGTTGTTTTGTTTTTTGATTGAGGAGAGGTAGTTAGATGCAGTAGGATAAGGAGTTGTTTTGTTTTTGATTGAGGAGAGGTAGTTAGATGCAGTAGGATAAGGAGTTGTTTTTGATTGAGGAGAGGTAGTTAGATGCAGTAGGATAAGGAGTTGTTTTGTTTTTGATTGAGGAGAGGTAGTTAGATGCAGTAGGATAAGGAGTTGTTTTTGATTGAGGAGAGGTAGTTAGATGCAGTAGGATAAGGAGTTGCTTTTTTGATTGAGGAGAGGTAGTTAGATGCAGTAGGATAAGGAGTTGCTTTTTTGATTGAGGAGAGGTAGTTAGATGCAGTAGGATAAGGAGTTGTTTTTGATTGAGGAGAGGTAGTTAGATGCAGTAGGATAAGGAGTTGCTTTTTTATTGAGGAGAGGTAGTTAGATGCAGTAGGATAAGGAGCTGTTTTTTGATTGAGGAGAGGTAGCTAGATGCAGTAGGATAAGGAGTTGTTTTTTGATTGAGGAGACGTAGTTAGATCCAGTAGGATAAGGAGTTGTTTTTTTGATTGAGAAGAGGTAGTTAGATGCAGTAGGATAAGGAGTTGTTTTTTGATTGAGGAGAGGTAGTTAGATGCAGTAGGATAAGGAGTTGTTTTGTTTTTGATTGAGGAGAGGTAGATAGATGCAGTAGGATAAGGAGTTGTTTATCTTTTTGATTGAGGACAGGTAGTTAGATGCAGTAGGATAAGGAGTTGTTTTTTGATTGAGGAGAGGTAGTTAGATGCAGTAGGATAAGGAGTTGTTTTAGTTTTTTGATTGTGGAGAGGTAGTTAGATGCAGTAGGATAAGGAGTTGTTTTTTGATTGAGGAGAGGTAGTTAGATGCAGTAGGATAAGGAGTTGTTTTTTTGATTGAGGAGAGGTAGTTAGATGCAGTAGGATAAGGAGTTTTTTTTGATTGAGGAGAAGTAGTTAGATGCAGTAGGATAAGGAGTTGTTTTTGATTGAGGAGAGGTAGTTAGATGCAGTAGGATAAGGAGTTGTTTTGATTGAGGAGAGGTAGTTAGATGCAGTAGGATAAGGAGTTGTTTTTTGATTGAGGAGAGGTAGTTAGATGCAGTAGGATAAGGAGTTGCTTTTTTGATTGAGGAGAGGTAATTAGATGCAGTAGGATAAGGAGTTGTTTTGTTTTTGATTGAGGAGAGGTAGTTAGATGCAGTAGGATAAGGAGTTGTTTTTTTTGGTTGAGGAGAGGTAGTTAGATGCAGTAGGATAAGGAGTTGTTTTTGTTTTTTGATTGAGGAGAGGTAGTTAGTTGCAGTAGGATAAGGAGTTGTTTTGTTTTGATTGAGGAGAGGTAGTTAGATGCAGTAGGATAAGGAGTTGTTTTGTTTTGATTGAGGAGAGGTAGTTAGATGCAGTAGGATAAGGAGTTGTTTTGTTTTGATTGAGGAGAGGTAGTTAGATGCAGTAGGATAAGGAGTTGTTTTTGATTGAGGAGAGGTAGTTAGATGCAGTAGGATAAGGAGTTGTTTTTGATTGAGGAGAGGTAGTTAGATGCAGTAGGATAAGGAGTTGTTTTTGATTGAGGAGAGGTAGTTAGATGCAGTAGGATAAGGAGTTGTTTTTTGATTGAGGAGAGGTAGTTAGATGCAGTAGGATAAGGAGTTGTTTTGTTTTGATTGAGGAGAGGTAGTTAGATGCAGTAGGATAAGGAGTTGTTTTGTTTTTGATTGAGGAGAGGTAGTTAGATGCAGTAGGATAAGGAGTTGTTTTGTTTTTGATTGAGGAGAGGTAGTTAGATGCAGTAGGATAAGGAGTTGTTTTTGATTGAGGAGAGGTAGTTAGATGCAGTAGGATAAGGAGTTGTTTTGTTTTGATTGAGGAGAGGTAGTTAGATGCAGTAGGATAAGGAGTTGTTTTGTTTTTGATTGAGGAGAGGTAGTTAGATGCAGTAGGATAAGGAGTTGTTTTGTTTTGATTGAGGAGAGGTAGTTAGATGCAGTAGGATAAGGAGTTGTTTTGTTTTGATTGAGGAGAGGTAGTTAGATGCAGTAGGATAAGGAGTTGTTTTGTTTTTGATTGAGGAGAGGTAGTTAGATGCAGTAGGATAAGGAGTTGTTTTTTGATTGAGGAGAGGTAGTTAGATGCAGTAGGATAAATCATCGTTTTTTGATTGAGGAGAGGTAGTTAGATGCAGTAGGATAAGGAGTTGTTTTTTGATTGAGGAGAGGTAGTTAGATGCAGTAGGATAAGGAGTTGTTTTTTTGATTGAGAAGAGGTATTTTGATGCAGTAGGATAAGGAGTTGTTTTTTCATTGAGGAGAGGTAGTTAGGTGCAGTAGGATAAGGAGTTGTTTTTTTTTTTGATTGAGGAGAGGTAGATAGATGCAGTAGGATAAGGAGTTGTTTTTGTTTTTTGATTGAGGACAGGTAGTTAGATGCAGTAGGATAAGGAGTTGTTTTTTGATTGAGGAGCGGTAGTTAGATGCAGTAGGATAAGGTGTTGTTTTTTTGATTGAGGAGAGGTAGTTAGATGCAGTAGGATAAGGAGTTGTTTTTTGATTGAGGAGAGGTAGTTAGATGCAGTAGGATAAGGAGTTGTTTTAGTTTTTTGATTGAGGAGAGGTAGTTAGATGCAGTAGGATAAGGAGTTGCTTTTTTGATTGAGGAGAGGTAGCTAGATGCAGTACGATAAGGAGTTGTTTTTTGATTGAGGCGAGGTAGTTAGATGCAGTAGGATAAGGAGTTGTTTTTTTTTGATTGAGGAGAGGTAGATAGATGCAGTAGGATAAGGAGTTGTTTATCTTTTTGATTGAGGACAGGTAGTTAGATGCAGTAGGATAAGGAGTTGTTTTTTGATTGAGGAGAGGTAGTTAGATGCAGTAGGATAAGGAGTTGTTTTTTGATTGAGGAGAGGTAGTTAGATGCAGTAGGATAAGGAGTTGTTTTTGTTTTTGATTGAGGAGAGGTAGTTAGATGCAGTAGGATAAGGAGTTGTTTTTGTTTTTGATTGAGGAGAGGTAGTTAGATGCAGTAGGATAAGGAGTTGCTTTTTTGATTGAGGAGAGGTAGCTAGATGCAGTAGGATAAGGAGTTGTTTTGTTTTGATTGAGGAGAGGTAGTTAGATGCAGTAGGATAAGGAGTTGTTTTTGATTGAGGAGAGGTAGTTAGATGCAGTAGGATAAGGAGTTGTTTTGATTGAGGAGAGGTAGTTAGATGCAGTAGGATAAGGAGTTGTTTTGTTTTTGATTGAGGAGAGGTAGTTAGATGCAGTAGGATAAGGAGTTGCTTTTTGATTGAGGAGAGGTAGCTATATGCAGTACGATAAGGAGTTGTTTTTTGATTGAGGCGAGGTAGTTAGATGCAGTAGGATAAGGAGTTGTTTTCTGATTGAGGAGAGGTAGTTAGATGCAGTAGGATAAGGAGTTGTTTTGTTTTTGATTGAGGAGAGGTAGTTAGATGCAGTAGGATAAGGAGTTGTTTTGTTTTTGATTGAGGAGAGGTAGTTAGATGCAGTAGGATAAGGAGTTGTTTTGTGTTTTGATTGAGGAGAGGTAGTTAGATGCAGTAGGATAAGGAGTTGTTTTTGATTGAGGAGAGGTAGATAGATGCAGTAGGATAAGGAGTTGTTTTTTGATTGAGGAGAAGTAGTTAGATGCAGTAGGATAAGGAGTTGTTTTTGTTTTTTGATTGAGGAGAGGTAGTTAGATGCAGTAGGATAAGGAGTTGTTTTTGATTGAGGAGAGATAGTTAGATGCAGTAGGATAAGGAGTTGTTTTTGTTTTTGATTGAGGAGAGGTAGTTAGATGCAGTAGGATAAGGAGTTGTTTTTGATTGAGGAGAGGTAGTTAGATGCAGTAGGATAAGGAGTTGTTTGTTTTTGATTGAGAAGAGATTGTTAGATACAGTAGGATAAGGAGTTGTTTTTTTATTGAGGAGAGGTAGTTAGATGCAGTAGGATAAGGAGTTGTTTTTGATTGAGGAGAGGTAGTGACAGTAGGATAAGGAGTTGTTTTTGATTGAGGAGAGGTAGTTAGATGCAGTAGGATAAGGAGTTGTTTTTGATTGAGGAGAGGTAGTTAGATGCAGTAGGATAAGGAATTGTTTTTGTTTTTGATTGAGGAGAGGTAGTTAGATGCAGTAGGATAAAGAGTTTCTTTTTTGATTGAGGAGAGGTAGCTAGATGCAGTAGGATAAGGAGTTGTTTTTTGATTGAGGAGAGGTAGTTAGATGCAGTAGGATAAGTGGTTGTTTTTTGATTGAGGAGAGGTAGTTAGATGCAGTAGGATAACCCGTTGTTTTTTGATTGAGGAGAGGTAGTTAGATGCAGTAGGATAAGGAGTTGTTTTGTTTTTGATTGAGGATAGGTAGTTAGATGCAGTAGGATAAGGAGTTGTTTTTTGATTGAGGAGAAGTAGTTAGGTGCTGTGGGATAAGGAGTTGTTTTTGTGTTTTGATTGAGGAGAGGTAGTTAGATGCAGTAGAATAAGGAGTTGTTTTTTTGATTGAGGAGAGGTAGTTAGATGCAGTAGGATAAGGAGTTGTTTTTGTTTTTGATTGAGGAGAGGTAGTTAGATGCAGTAGGATAAGGAGTTGTTTTTGATTGAGGAGAGGTAGTTAGATGCAGTAGGATAAGGAGTTGTTTTTTGATTGAGGAGAGGTAGTTAGATGCAGTAGGATAAGGAGTTGTTTTTTGATTGAGGAGAGGTAGTTAGATGCAGTAGGATAAGGAGTTGTTTTTGAGTGAGGAGAGGTAGTTAGATGCAGTAAGATAAGGAGTTGTTTTTTGATTGAGGAGAGGTAGTTAGATGCAGTATGATAAGGAGTTGCTAGATACTTGTAAGGAGTTGTATACTGGAAGCATGAATTTCTACCTGGGGTTTGAGAGAAGGAAGAGAAAAAGTAAAGAGTAGGTTATGAGGGATGGGAGCAGGAGCATTCCCATGTGGAGGTTAGATGAGAGTGGAGTGATTTTTTAAAGGATGGGAGGCAAGTAATGGTACGAGTGGAGGGGGGAAGGGAGTTCCATATACGTGCTATTGAGAAGGACAGGAGGTTTTGTCCTGGAGTGTGGAGGGGTCTGTAAACTTCTATAAGGTTTTGATTGTTTGATCTTAGACATCTTTGAGTGTGGTGCATTTTAAAGGTAGTAGAGAGTGCGGGACATAGGGATGGCTGGAAGATGAGTTTATGAGTATAGGTGAGCTGAGTGTAAGAGAGGTAGTTGGGTAGCTCTAGTCAGTTGAGTTTGTGGAGAGGTTCACAGTGATGGGTTGATGCTTTGTTGCTAGTGATGAATCTGGCTATTTTATTGTAACAAGAGGATAGCTTGTTTTTGAGAGATGGTTGTAGGTTTGTTAGAAAAGGTGCTCCATAGAGAAGGGAGGGTAAGAGAAATGTAGTAGAGAGAGTCAGCTTAGTAGTTCAGGTGGGGAACCGATTGTGTCGGTAGAGCATGCCAAGTTTCTGGTGAGTTTTTTTATGTTTAGTAGTAGATGGGAGTAGAATTTAAGCTTGTCATCTATTTGGACTCCTAGTAGTTTGGTTTCAGACACCAGCTCAAGAGGTATATTATTTTGGCTGGTGATGGAGAATAAATTACGATCAAAGTTGTTAGTTTTAGAGGGGGTAAATATCATAAGTTTAGTTTTAGCAGCATTGAGTGCTAGATGGTTGTCTTTCATCCACATTTCCATGGTGGAGAAGGCATCTTGAGTGAGCTTTAAAAGAGTTGGGATGGAAGAGGCAGCACAGATGATTGTGGAATCGTCAGCATATTAAATAATGTTAGCAAGAGGGATAGAGTGGGAAAAGTCATTAATGAAAATGTTAAAGAGGAGGGGGCCCAATATAGAACCTTGTGGGACACCTGTTGGGGTGTTAAGGAAGGAGGAGGTGACTTTTTGCCATTTGACAGCTAGCTGGTAAACCAGTTGAGGGAAGAGGGTGAGAGGTTTAGGTTAGATAGCTTAGTAAGAAGTAGGTTATGAGAGATAGTGTCAAAGGCCTTAGAGAGATCAAGAAGGATGGTAGAAACAGTGAAGCCAGAATCTCTAGCTTTGTTCACAGTTTCAAGGAAGGAAATGAGGGCAGTCATAGTGCTATGATGGGGTCTGAATCCGTGTTGGGTAGGGGTTAATAGGTTGTTGTCTAAGAGATGGGGAAGGAGTTGAAGGTGGATGCATTTCTCTAGGACTTTAGAAATGGGAAAGAGGATGGCGATGGGAGGGAAGTTCACAATATTAGTATTATTTTCTCCTTTATACAGAGGAAGGATGTAAGCTTTTTTTCCAGATTTGAGGAACCAAACTTTCTTGGATAGAGCGGTTGATTAGGATGCTGATAGGGAGGGCAATAGCTTCAGCAACTATGCTGAGGTAGTATGAAGGAATGTTATCAGGGGCATTGGTGCATGGTTTTAATTTCTGCAGGAGTTTTTTTTATAGTAGAAGTAGGAATAGGTTTAATTGAAAACAGTAGGGGTTGAGAGGGTGGGGAGTGAGAGAAACATGTTGGAGGGGGAGGTGGTTTAGGAGAAGTGGAGGAAGGAGGTGGATTGTTATTTGAAAAAGAAGAGGTTAGTTTGGAAATAGAGTCTATGAAGAAAGAATTGAATTGGGTAGCAAGATCTGTATCTTGTACATTTGGGGAGGGATTAGGGTTTTCTGTAGTACCAGGTTTTAAGAGGGTAGTTATACCTCTCCAGAACTTTTGTGGGTTGGATTTATGGCTGTTTTGAAGTTGGATGAAGTAGTTTCGACGATCCGATGAGATAAGTTTTTTAACTGAGTTACGGATAGTTTTATATTCATTGAGATTAGATGTAGATTTGTTTTTCTGGTATTGTGTCCAGGCTTTATCTCTAAGTCGCATGGTGGCCTCTGGTATTGTGTCCAGGTTTTATCTCTAAGTCACATGGTGGCTAATGTGATTTTTGTTAACCAGGGGGTGGCTTTCCTTTTTATTCGTTTGGTTATTAAGGGAGCGTAATTATTTAGAATGTTTAGGAAGGTAGTATTAAAGTGAGTTATTGCATTTTCTAGTGGTAGAGTTTTTAAGGGGTACCAGTTAAGTGATTTAAGGGTGTCAGAGAAAGCTTCTGGGTTAAAGTTTTTATGGCATCGGGTAGTTATGTAATTATGAGTGACATGTAAGGGAGAAGGAAGACGTCTAGCAAAGATGGGAAGATGGTCGCTGAGGGAGTCAGGGAGTGTTCCACTGTCAGGATAGTTGAGGGAGTGGGAGACTAGAATCCAGTCTAAGATGTTGCCGCTTAAGAAGTCTTTGGATGGCCTAGTTATGGAGTTGATGAGTTGAGAGTAGTTGTATAGGTTGATTTAGGCTTCCTTTATCCTCAACCACCCCTCCCAGATACCCAAAACTGTTAACCTGTTCCACTATTTTCTCTTCTGTCTCAATTCTCAGCTTCTGATGATTTTCCTTATTTACTGCCTTGACAACTGTGTTATTTGTATTCAGTGTCATCCCATGTGCCTTCAGTTTTGCATTACATTCCCATAGCCTTTACTGAAGTTATTGTTCACAATCTACCTGTAGTGCCACATTGTCTGCATACAGTAACTTTGTTGATCTGCCCATTTGACCTGTCTGCTAATGCAGCCATTACCAGTGTGAACAGCAGTGGGCACATAGCTGAAGCCAGGTGCAATCTTCTCCCACAGGGAACTCCCTGTGTGCCTGATCACTGTTCATCTGCTTCATTGGGTCCTAGTACATAGTCTGCTCTAATTCTCCTAATGTTTATTGGACTTCAAACCATTATGTGACTGCCCAAATCATATTTTTTGAGACCTTGCTGTATGCTTTCTCTATGTCTTGGAATAGCCAATTGCACTCTTTCCTCATCTATAGATTCTTAACTATTTGTCTCCCTGCAAACATTGGGTCATTTATGCTGCATCCTGATCTGAATCCAAACTGCTCATCTCTCATCTTACTTTCTGCTACTCTGCATATTCTTTAACAAGCACCCTCTCCAGCGCTTTCATGCAGCATGCCAAGACTTTGATATTTCTGTACTGGCCACATTTGTGAATGTCTCCTTTTTTCTTGAACACTGCACTAGTATACTTATTATCCAGTCAACTGGAATATGCTTTTCACTTCATACTGCTAAGAGTACTCTCAGGAGCCATTTCTCCTCTATCTCATCCAGCATCTTTACCACATCTGCTGTGACCTCATCTGAGCCTGCTGCTTTCCCCGACTTCATTTTCCTTAGTGTTATTCTTACTTCTTCTAGGGTGGGCTCCTCTTCTTCTCTCATTGTAGGCTGTTTCTGGGGCAGTACAGCTTCTGTGGGGTTTTCCTCATTCAGAAGCTGCTGGATGTACTCCTTCCACGTGCCTTTGATGTTCTGTGGACTGGTGAGCAGGTTGTTGCTGGCATCCCTTACAAAGGGTGTTTGACTAACTTATTTATGTTTCTGGCTTTACCTTGCATCCTGATAGAGTTTCTTTCTGCCAGCTACCAAGTCACTATTCAGAAGCTGGTAGAGTGCCTCTGATGCCTTGTTGTCTGCTATTGCAACTGCTATGTTAGCTTATTTGTTAGCCAGCCGATATTTATTCTTAGACTGGCCTGTCTTTATTAGCTCCTACTTTTTTCTGCAGTCCTTCGATCTTTTAATGACTTCCTAAACGTTTGCATTCTACCACCCGCTTTCCTTAGGTACCTTATTTCAATACGTGGCTTGGCTGCATATCTGTTCTATGGTCCTCACACATGCCGTTTTGATGTGCTGACATTCTTCTTCAGCTACACCTGTTTCCCCTTTTTCCTGAGGTGTAAGTGGCAATTGTAAACCCTGAGCATTTCCTTGAACTGCTGTGTTTTTTCTCCAGTCAACGTCCTGGTCTTTAGCCTAGTCTCTCTTGACCTTAGAGTCTTTTCTGACCATTACTTGTAGCTGATTATAGTGATCAGTGATTTATGGGCCAGTTGTTTCACTAGAGGATGCCTTTGCAATCATCAGTTCTACCCCACTGGCTTTTCCATACTAGGAGGATGTCTACTTAAATTTCATGTTGGCCACTTTTGTATGTGATCTTGTGAATGTCTGTCTTTCTGAACCATGCATTGGTTGCCATCAATCCATAGAGACAGAAGTCTAGAATGGCATCTCCCACTTTATTTCTGTTACTCCACTCATGTGGACCCAGGCAGTCCTCATATCCTGTTCTATCTGTCCCAATACATGCATTCATGTCCCCCACTATCAACACCAATTCATTCTGCCTGCAACTACTCCTTGAATGCACTCTTTTCCTCAGTATCACAGCCCTGCTGTTGGGCAGAGGGTTAGAGAATGAATAGTGTCCTATCCTTACACTGAAGTCCAACTGCCATGAGTCTGTCAGTAATTCTGATGAAACCCCTCACTGACTTCTGAAGCTTCTTCCTCAACCATACCATTCCTAGTCTCTCTTTCCCCCAATGAGTGGTAGATTCTGGATCCTAAGTCAAGTGTGATTCCATCTTGTTACCTGGATACAGAGGATGTCTACCCACCTTCTTACCAAAATGTCATCAACTTCCAACCACACCATTCCTAGTCTCTCTTTCCCCCAATGAGTGGTAGATTCTGGATCCTAAGTCAAGTGTGATTCCATCTTGTTACCTGGGATGTCTAGGGATGTCTTTCCAAAATGTCATCAACTTCCAAGCTGCATCCTTTACTAGGTGAAGCAAAGCTTAGTTCATGTTTGGCAGGTTTATTGGTTTTGTGTCCAAATTTCTTTCAAAACAGCTCTCCCAGGCATACTTCTAAAATGTCCAGACTTTAATAGAATGTCCAGATTTTTGCATAATATTTTTGGGTTGTTCCTCATAAAATTTGTGGTTTTATGGCACATCACTGGGGTCTGAGGTCAATAAATAATGAAAAACATTTCAGTTTTTGACTTCATATCCTTCAGAAAATGCATGCTTATACAAAACTTTTTATTCTAGTAACTTTCTATATTTATAAGGGCAATATTTAAAATCTGACCCTATTTTTGGGACTTTACTCCAATTATTTTTGGCTTTCTCCAGATTTCTTGCACTAAGAGGTTGGGATTTATGATCCCAGGTAATGTAAGTATGCCAATTGAATACCAGCCAGCCAGTAGCTTTGTTTTATGGCCACACTCTGGCCAAATAGGGCTCAGACCACTCCCATCATTAGCATGGGTCCCTGGCATAGGTCAGAGTAGACTGGGTCATCAACCTAATAATCTCCGGCAAATTCCCATACCAATATTTAGTGACATTAGTCAACATGACTAAATTACGTAAAGCCAGTTTTCTCCATTGAGTGACTAGCTCTGACATAGTACACAGTCTGTGATCATGGTTCTCCTCTTTAGGATACCAAAATCGGTTGGTCTGTTAAACTCTTCCAGTGATGAGCAACACCTAGAGTCGGTGCTGCTGCCCACAATTCCATTCTTGCATGAGTCTGATGTGGAAACACTCGACATATTTATTTAGGAGGTGGGAGGAATCCCACAGAGACACAAAGAGAACATTCAAACTCCATACAGGCATTGGCCAGAGATCAGTACAAACTTTGTACCGTGAGCATGAGAGCTGTAGACTTTAACCATTATGGCAAGTATGCCCTGTTTTTCACAGCTAATTTTCAGAAAAAAATACTGTTTGTTTCCAGAGGGTGATATGCTTTAGTGTAATGTAATATGTTTTTATGAATGCTTCCAAAACATGAAATCGTTTACTGTAATTTGCATTAAGTATATGTCATGTTAAGTACTGATACACCTCCTATAATTGCCCCATCACCTATCATACGATAATATATTATGTCCCTTATCTTATATAATCAATGATTACATTTTGAACAAGCAGTATACAATGTTCTATTATGAATATGTATCAAATGAGTGTATATCTTATTTATTTTTAATATTTGTTTATCGGGGTAGGGGACTGATCGATATTGACCGATTTCAGGCTCATATCAGGTTAAACACAGAACATTTCACAAATACAAAATATGTAGAACTGTAAGCAATAGCACAGCAGTTCGGATTAGTTACATAGACAAACTGTAATTATATATCCTAGTGAACAAGCAGACTGTAACATACAACATATATATTAGTTTCTAAAATGAGTCGTCCTTCAGTAAATCTGAGAGAGGAGAAGCAACTTGGAAAGGAGACAAAGATAGCATTTATTTATTTAACATTTTTGACTAGGAAAGTCCAACTAGGATAGAGTCTATTTTCAGCAGAGGTCTAGGGAGAAATGCTCCAAACACATGTCTTTGGAATGTGAGAAGAAACAAGAGTACCCAGAGGAAACCCACGCGAATGCAAGGAGGACATGCAGACTCTACATAGAAAGCACACCAGCTAAGAATCGAACTGGAGAACCTCTTGCTGTGAGGTGACAATGTTAACCACTGTACCACTGTACTGCCCAACACCATGTTAGGTAATATGTCCTGTCTTGAAGCAGGCACATTTGGTCTGGGTGAAGAATTGCTTTCTGAGTTGCATTCTGAATTTGGAGTAAGTGTTGATGGCACCATCATCTCCCCAGACACTCACACCAAACTGCTAGGAATTACCATCTATAACAATCTCAAATTTGATCATCATATTAACCAAACCATTAAAAATGCCTACAAAAAAATGGGCAGCCTATATAAAATAAACCCTTCGTAATGCAACCTGTTGGGATAGCAATTGCTCAGACTCACCTTCTCTCTACACTATTCTATTCCTCACCCATTGTCACCAACCTACCCAAAACCGAAATTAACAAACTCAACACTTGCTATAATCAAATTGCAAAATTCACAACAGATGCCCCCTATCATGCCCATCTCTGCCTATCCTTAAGACAACTTGACTGGCTTGAATTCCCTAAACTCCTGAGCTATCATCAACTATCCTTTGCCCACAAACTCCTTTTATACCCAGACAAAACCCCATCTCTGGCTAATCTGGTAGTTCACCAACCTAACACCAGGCAATTACGCTCTAGCAATAAAAATAATTAAGATCACAAAAACCAACAATGCAGCAGGGGACTCCCTCTTCCACAACTACATTGGCAAAATTTGGGACTCCCTACCCACCTCTATTACCTCAGCTGTCTCAAAGGCCACATTTAAAAGACTCCTGAAGGAACACCTAAAGCACTCATGGATCTGCACATGTTCTCCACTTGGCTAACCCCCCCTTCCTTCCCCTGCCCACTACTACTGCCTTATCTGCAACTAAGACAGCCACTTTAGCTTACCCCATCTACTACACCACCCCATAGGTTTTTTCACACATATGTCTCTGCCAGATTTCTACATTTACCTGTCCACTAACTACTTCACACACTCTATCCCCCTACATCTACTAGTCTCTCATACCTATCCTACTATCCACTCAACCTTCCCTGTTTTCCCCTGCTAATATTCCCCTCTATCTACCCCCGTTACTTCTTCACCTCTCCTACTACCTACCTTGCCCACTTCTCCACTTCACTGTCCTACACTACCTCACCACTATGGAATATAATCATTAAGCTAATTACCTGTGTGTACTCTATACAATACCAAATCTCACTTTGCCTTAAACTGACTTATGTCACCATTATTCCTGATATTTATTTAGGATACAGTCCACAATACCCAACCAGTTCTTGAATCCAAAAAGAAAATTGTAATCCACACAGTAGAAATGTAAGGATCCAAGAACAGCAGATACTTCAAGTAAAACTTTCTTTTAATATAGGACAACTAAGAACAACGACATAAGCGCTTTCATAGCGGTGCTACTTTATCAGATGTGTAACATAAACTGAAAAACATCAAACATTTATATAATGGTTACTACATCACATGACTAAATCAATTACTACTAAAAGGTATATACATTCTAAAAAGTCATATAATATTTTAAAAAAATTTTAAAAATACATAAATACAATTTGTCTTATATAAAAAAACCTAATAAAGTCATCTCCTTTTAATAGGTCAATACATATACAAAAGCAATATGTTTAAAATAATAATATGAAAAAAGCATAAAAAGTTTAAAAATAACTTTTTTCTATTTTTTATTTAGGCTTCTAGCGTTCAATTTAGGTTTAATAGGTACTCTGTCATTCAGACCACGACCATAATCTCCCTTAACCTTATAATCCATTTTGACCATCTGTTCAGTTAAATTGTTTATATCTGCTTTTATAATATTTTCAAAGGTACGTGCTATAACCATAAACTTAAAATAACGTGTAAGGTTTGTATTTTAAATATGTTTGGATAAGGCACTTGCAATACTGCCTTTTTTGACATGATAGTAATGTTCTCTAATTCTTTTCCTGAGAGTTCTGTCTTCCCTATATAAAATTTGAAGCATGTTGAGCAATAAGCTAAATACACAATATGCGTTGCATCACAAGTGGCATAAATATCAAATTTATATTTCTTATGTTGATCTGGATGATAAAATTCTTCAGTACTATTGATATATTGACAGTAGCTACAGTGTCCACATGGTGATGTACAATGTTTAGTATAATATCTCTTATTTGTTTTTGGAACACAAAGACATTGTTTTATGGATGTCATATTTTTAAAAATAAACCTAGGTTTTTCTTCTATTATACTTTCCAATGCTCCATCATTGGTTAAAAATTTCCAGTGTTTTCTATAATGTTAATATATTCTCTGATGTCATTTGAGTATTGTAAACACATTTTAATGCCTCTGGTTGCATCTTTATGTGTGTTTACAGTGTTACCTATACTATGCCTTTTACTGTAATGAAGTTTAGCTTTGCTGCTTCTTAATTCTTTAATATTCTTAATACTATTATTAATTTCTGTTTTATCATAACCTCTAGCAGTAAATGCTTGTTCCAAATATTCAGTTTGTTGAACAAAATCATTATTGTCAACATTTAATCTTCATGCTCTATACATTTGACTGTTTACTACACTTTTAAATACATGTGCAGGATGCAGACTTTCTTTGTGTAAAAACTTGTTACAGTAGTGTGGCTTTCTGTATAATTTTGTAGTGAAGTTCCCCGCTGTGTCTAATAAGACACTAACATCTAAGAAATCTATAGAATGTTTAGATAGAGTGTGTGAACATTTTAAAAAAGATGTGGTATTATTAATATATTGTACAAACATTTCTAATGAGTCAACAGTTCCTTTCCAAAGCAGAAAAATATTATCCACAAAACGTCTATAGAAAACCATGTGTAAATTAAATGGTCCTTTAAACACATGTTCCAATTCCCAGATAACCAGTACTGCATTGGTGTAGCTGTTAGCACATGGTGTGCCCATAGCTACACCCTGTTTCTGCCAGTTTACATTCTCATTAAGTACAAAGATGTTATTCTGTAAAACACAGTCAGTTTGACTAATTAAAAGTTCCATTTCTTTATCTGTAAAATTACTATACATCTGCAGAAAATGCTTTAGTTTAAATAAACCACCATCATTAGGAATCACAGTAAATAATGATGTTATAGCCAGTGAAACCAGCAATAATTCCTCTGTGTTTAACATATTTTCAGTACATACAAACAAATCATTTAAAAAATGTTGGGTATCTCTCAGGACTTGTTCAATTCTATTTAAAATAAATCTTAAGTTTTTACTCAATATATATAGAAGCTGTCTCTGTACACCAGTTTCTACCTGCTACTATAGGACGTAAAGGGGGGTTAATCAGGTCTTTATGAGTCTTGGGTAAGCCTTGAATGATAGGTAATAAAGGACTTGATACTTTTAAAAAATGAAATAAGTTATTATCAATCAGTTGTGTATGTAATAAGTTTATCATTCTTTTATGAATATTATTAATCATACTATCAACTTTTATATTCGAAATCTTTAAATAAAATGATTCATTAGATAATAATTCTAACATATCTGTATTATATTTAATGGTATCAAATAATACTATTGGGCCACTTTTATCAGCTGGTCTAACTGTGATGTTTTCGTTCTTTTGTAGTTTCTTTAATGCTATGTATTCTTGTTTAGTTAAATTATATTTCATTTTATACTTATTACAATAATTATCTTGATGTTGCTTTTGTAAGTCATAAAATTCTTCAAGACACAATTTCTCAAAAGCAGTTACTAAGCAGTTGGTATTAGGTATATACGTACGAGGTTTCTTAAATTTATGTATATTACTGTTACAAGTTTCATTATCTTTAAAATTCAACTTTAAAAGTATATTTCTAATAAATAATTTAAAATGTTATTCCTGATATGTTAACTTGAACCAAAACATGTATAATATGTTACTTCTATGTTACAGACTGTTACTTTCTATGAATGCAACACCCCTGTATTCATTGTAATGATTGTCTGAATGTTACTGCGAGTTTCTCTCTCTGTAATGATTGTATGAATGTTACTGTGGAGCTTTTCTCCCCGGGCCTCCGCTGAAAATGGACATGCATCCAGTTGGATATTCCTGGTCAACAAATGTAAAATAGATAAATAAAATTTTATGTAGATGTAGAGATTACCAAACAGTAGGTGCCTGAGAGCAGAAAGCATGTACAGTGCTGTAGAGTTTGGTTCTAGGGGTAATGAGAGATGGTGTGACAGAGCATGTGCAGTGCTATGGAGTTTGGTTCTAGGGGTAATGAGAGTTGGTGTGACAGAGCATGTGCAGTGCTGTGGCATTTGGTTCTAGGGGTAATGAGAGTTGGTGTGACAGAGCATGTGCAGTGCTATGGAGTTTGGTTCTAGGGGTAATGAGAGTTGGTGTGACAGAGCATGTGCAGTGCTGTGGGGTTTGGTTCTAGGGTAGTGAGAGATGGTGTGACAGAGCATGTGCAGTGCTGTGGGGTTTGGTTCTAGGGGTAATGAGAGTTGGTGTGACAGAGCATGTGCAGTGCTGTGGGGTTTGGTTCTAGGGGTAAGGAGAGTTGGAGTGACAGAGCATGTGCAATGCTGTGGGATTTGGTTCTAGGGGTAATAAGAGTTGGTGTGACAGAGCATGTGCAGTGCTGTGGAGTTTGGTTCGAGGGGTAATGAGAGATGGTGTGACAAATGGTGTGACAGAGCATGTGCAGTGCTGTGGAGTTTGGTTCGAGGGGTAATGAGAGATGGTGTGACAGAGCATGTGCAGTGCTGTGGGGTTTGGTTCTAGGGGTGGTGAGAGTTGGTGTGACAGAGCATGTGCAGTGCTGTAGAGTTTGGTTCTAGGGTAACGAGAGTTAAAGTGACAGAGCATGTGCAGTGCTGTGGGGTTTGGTTCTAGAGGTAAAGAGAGTTGGTGGGACAGAGCATGTGCTGTGGAGTTTGGTTCTATGGGTAATGAGAGCTGGTGTGACAGAGCATGTGCAGTGCTGTGGAGTTTGGTTCTATGGGTAATGAGAGTTGGAGTGACAGAGCATGTGCAGTGCTGTGGGGTTTGGTTGTAGGGGTAATGAGAGATGGTGTGACAGAGCATGTGCAGTGCTGTGGGGTTTGGTTCTAGATGTAATGAGAGCTGGTGTGGCTTGTGAGTGGTGTCTCTGTACTCTCTGAAATTGAGCCATATGTCTTGTCAAGAGTATGTTAACAAGGAGGTTTTTTTTCAAGAAGTCAAGCTGCAAGAGGACAGACTAGTTGTAGAGTTGGGATCCTAACAGTATGGTAGGGATCGTAGTTTTATGAGTAGCCATTCTTTCCGGTGATATAGTGATGGTCACATAGAGGTGAGTTTGAAAGAAATTGGCAGATGCTATTAGAGATTGTTTGGATTATGGCAGTTTTTTTTTTTTTTTGAGGTTGTAGCAAAAATTGGATAGGCTTACATTCTAGGGCATAAAAGATCCCCTGTTTAAGGCTGGCTCCTCAGGCTGTTTGGAGTAGAAAAGTGGAGATAAGTTTGGCCTAGAAGAAGGGGGAGTTTATTTTGGCACCCAGTCTATCAATATTTGTTCATCTCTACTTTTTTGGAGATTTTCTACCTAGACCTATGCTTGAAAAGGGAGTTCTAATCTAGTCAGACTTTACCAGTAAACAAATTGAAATAAATAGATAAATAAAACATAAAACGTGTCATATTATTGTGTCACTGGTATCATGTATTCTGATGTAATATAAGTTTTCTTATAATTTTCCTGTTACTAGTGGCATACTTCACCAACCTGTAAATAAATAAGATCTCTTAGATCTCTATCGCTACTCAAAAGTTTCCAATTTTTTTCAAGAATGTTTTTAATATGGTAAGAGTCATTAGAAAAAGTGGTCAAAAAGCTTGACTTAAAATGATTCACCTCCCTATTCTGTAGTGAGGCATTAGGAATATTAGATCCCAAGCTAAAACAACCTTTTAATTGGGGTGTACTAATAGTATATACATCTGTAATATTACTAGTAGTAGACCTTGTCGTATAGTTCACTACATCTAGGATAGGTAAAAAATGTCCACTACTGCTACTACTATCCTAGATGTAATGAACTATACGACAAGGACTTTCTCTAATGACTCTTACCATATTAAAAACATTCTTGAAAAAAATTGGAAACGTTTGAGTAGTGATAGAGATCTAAGAGAATTTATAGGTGAAAGACCTATTTGTGTGTTTAGAAAGGGGTGTAATTTAAAAAAGTTTGCTTGAAAATTGGCAAGTTCAATCAACCAGAGGCTAAATGTATAAATGTGGGGCTTGCAAATTTTGCCCCTATATTTTAGAAGTCAATGAGACAATAATCAATAATGTGAGGGGGGAAATACATGCTAGATGTTGTTGCAATACTGAGAGAGTGGTTTACTGTGCATTGTGTTGCAACTGCTCATGTTTTTACATAGGAAAGACCAAACGTAAACTTAAAAATAGGATAGGTGAACATCTTAGGAACATCAGGAGCTGTTATGAGTTCAATGCACTGGCAAAACATATATCATTAAATTCAGAACACGCTTTTAAGTTTGTTATTCTGGAAACTTTATGTCCATCTAAAAGAGGGGGAGCTTGGCCATTTTTGTTAGAAAAGGCAGAATTCAGTTGGCAAATCCATTTGAATTCATTACATTGGCCAGGCTTAAATGAGAGTATTTCCATCAATAGCCTTTTAAAATTAAAAGCTTTAAAAAGATAAACCGATATTTTTGCAATATTGGAATTATACATAATTTATTAATTCTTTGATTATACTTTTTATACTAAGTATTTTTTTACTATGTATACTATATTAGTCTATATATTTGTTTCAGTCTTCAGTATGTTTATGGTGGCAGTGTGTAATGTACGGGGTATATGATGTGCCCTTAATTACTAAGGAAGTGATATCATAGCTTTTAAATATATTTAGGTAACTTCCAGGTAGTATTTTTTTGTATCTGATGAAGTTCCTGCTAAGACTGTAATTTAGGGACAAAAGTGCTTATATACTGGTCTTATTCCTGAAGAGTGGAAATAAAACTGTGTGGATTTTATTCTGTCTGTGAGAAGTTTCTTAGATATTTTCCATTTCTGTCAATAGTGTGGGAAGTGTGGAGAGCTTAACCATTTTTAAGTATGCAAGTTAGGAAAAAGTGGAAACGTTTTGCAAGTAACTGATGCAAGTAGAACTGATGACTGTAGTATTAATGACCATACTAACTTGAACATTTCCCTTATTGACCAAAATAAGGCAGAAACTGATCTGTTTATGGAAAACTTGAATTTGATTGTCGAGAATGCATGTACAGTGCTTTCCATGTTGCAGAAAAAGAAGCACTACAATTACTAAAAATGTATTCAAACAAGTGGGCCTGAGAAGTTTTGTTCTGTGTCAAAATTTAATATAACTTACTTCAACTTATCTTAGGCACAAACTGGAACCATTGGTTTGGAATGTACCAAGCTGTGTGTTATGTGTACAACAATGAAAAAGTATGAAGTATTGTTTCAAGTAATGTCTCTAAAGCAGCCTAATATATGGCAAAGATATGATAGTGAAGAATTTGCATGATAAAGTGAATTCGCAGGGTGCAGATGCAAAATGCAGAATGCTAGAGGCCACAATGCATTTAGAGTCAAAAATTCTTAAACTCACAAAGGGAATAATTCAAAAACTTTAAGAGACAACGATATGTACAGTCTCTGAAATATTTGTGAAACATATAATTCAAGCATTCTCAGACTGAATAATTTTCATATTCAAGCATTACAATCTGCAAAGCCTCTAACACAAAGTGCAATGTTCAGTGTAGATTTTAAACAAGAATATGCCTTCTAATCTACAGATGATATTTGCAAACAATATGTTGACTTTTTAACAGCACTAGGCCACACACCAAGACCATACGATATAAAAATAAATCCAAAGTTGATAACAGTTATTCATGCACTGTGGAAAGTGGGACCAAGACAGAGATTTAAAAAAACAATGAAATGTATGTAAGATGTGGGTGTAATAACCATGCAGACTGGATGGACACACACTGTGGATTAATAACATGGTGACCGGGATCAAATCTGCCAAAATTCACATCTGTAATGATGCAAGGATTTGAACATGATAATTTATAGGGAATACTTTCCCCTTAAAACAGTGGATGACATGGCCTCCCTACTATCAAGGACAGCATTTTATACTGTTATTAATGCTAATCAAGGGTTTTGGTCATTTGAAAAGTTAAAGAAAACTCAAAGCTTTGTGTTTTCAGAACCACATGGGAGGGGGGATTTATCCCAATATCCTTTGAGTTTTCATTTGCTTCAAAGGTCTAGTAGGCCATAACAGGCTTACAGGGTGTTGTAAATGTCAGTGATGACATCCTGTATAAGATGAAACAAATAAACATCATAATGCAAGATTAAAATGTTTGTTTAGCAGCTATGACTTAACCTTAAAGTTAACAAAGACAAGTGTCATCTTTGTGTGACTTCTATCAAATGTAAGGAACATGTGCTGACAAGTGAAAACATTCAACTATATCCTAATAAAGTAAGGGCAATCTTCCAAAAGGAGTGACCCTGTGACAAATATTCATTGCTGCGATTTTTGATTTAGTGCAATACCTAGACAAGTTCATACCAAGTTTGTCTGAGGTGACAATACTGTTAACGCAACACTTGGAAAAGAATGCTTCATGACACAGAATAGCAGCAGGAATGTTTTTCTCTATAATAAAATACTGCCTGAGATTCCAACACTGAAATATTTTGAGTTGTTCAATCCATTGAGGTTACAGATCTAGGTCAGTCAGGCTGTCACTGAAGCAATACTTTTAAAAGACACAGGCAACCTGTAACCTATGGTTTGACAGCAATGACAAATATGCAGAGACGTTATTCTCAAATGGAAAATAAGTTGTCATTTTGTATGAATGTAAAAAATCTTTGAATACATCTCTGGCAAATAAGTCACTGTGGAACAGGATAATAAGCCCTTGCAAAGTATTCATAGAAATTTCTACAGAAGAATCATTTAATACATCAAAGCATAATACTTTCCCTGCAGCAGTATTTATTTACTGTTGCATTCAAACCAGACAAGAAAATGAACAGAGTTGATTTACAAAACTGTAGCTACACTTTTTAACATGCAGTTCCCTGATACCCCGTTCTGCCCCCCTCCCCCCACTCAATGACCAAAAGAATTCCTCTCAAACTTGATGGCCAAATGTCCTCTTAAAGTTTAGGACAAAATAAGTGTAACAAGCAGTTTGCTAGAGATACCATATCACGCACAGAGTGCTTCAGTGCATCTGATGCACACATCTGCAGTATGGCAATTCCAGTACTGCATCACTGCTCCACTGGCATGTGTGATTGCATCCCTAACACCTTGCTCCAGGGGCAGCCACCGTCTTCACCCTACCCCACCTACACCTATGCAGATGCAGATGCATTATCCAGAGAATACCTCAAAGACCATAAGGAAAGTGTGCTGTGATAGAAACTGAAAGTTGTGACAAAGACACATCATTTACCAGTGTCAGATGATAAAATTCATGAGATTTTCCTTCACACTGAAAATAAATTAGAGCTACAGTTGCTTAAAATATGCTACTAACAGGATGTTTAGATGACAAGAGAAAAGTCAATCACCAGTTCCTTTCTAGTATATTTATTGTGATGAAATTCATCAGCCAGAAAGATTGATATTTAAATCCAATAGTGCAAATGTGCCAAACCAAATACATGATTAGACATCAGAAAGAATTCACAAAGGGCACTTCAGAGTGTAAAGAATAGCCATGTCACATAACATTTGTTCTGAAATGCATCATCAGATTGGACTATTGTTTTTTATTAAACAAGAAACATTTATTAAATTATCAATTATGGCATGGGCGATCATATAGTTATATAAATGAAAACAAACCATATTAACATAATTTTAGTTGCAAACATTACACATCACTTATAATCTCTCCAGTCACTGTCAGTCAAACATTACATACCTCTTTCAAATCCTGCCTTCTTTCAAACCGCTTTCTTTATCTGTATGTATTGTTCTCACAATTTCCAGTTTTTTCTATGCAATTTGCTCCTTGGTGAAAAACTATGAAAGCTGTAATTTATATCATAAGAATAATCTTAAAGACTCTATGATACCTCATTTGTATATTGACAATGAAGGTACATAACTGCTGCCTTATTTCAGTTTCTAGCACTCTTAAGTTTCTAAGGTCATCAAACTGAAACATACATTTTCACAAACTGTCATTGTTCCCCTGTACTCTTCACTTATCAGACCAATGATATGTATCTCACCGACAAAAGTTCCTCACCAGGACTCAAAATCTGTCATATGCTGCCAGATTGAAGAAACTCAGCTCTATTCAGAAAATCCAAATCCACCAGAACCACTAGAGCAAGCGACTTAAACCTTAGCACGGATATAAATAGGACATGCTGGAGGGATAGATTTATCACTCAGAGACTCCCTATGCTGTGGGATAAAATCCCAGTCCATGTGAGGCAGAGCACCTACTGGCTCTGTTGAAATCTTGACCTGTGGATGGGAGATCGAATCACCTCTGTGTCACTGCTGGACAGAGGCACAACAAACTAATGGGCACAGTATTTTTTCATAGCAGATAGCCTAGTATAAACCTATGAACCTATGAACCTATTGACAAAATCCATTTTTCCGTGCCATGGTAGCTGTAGCATTCTTATCTCTAAGACTGGTCATCACTTTCCAAGCCAAACATTTTATGTTTTTTTTCCACAAAATTGAGGATTTCATCACATTACTTCTTCAACAAGGTATTTTCAATCTAATGGTTAAGAACAGAGCACTGTTCAAATGGTAAGAAAAAAAATACAAAAATTATATTGTCTGATCTAAATACCCATAAAGAATTAAAAAGTAAAATGTAATGGGCATTCAGAAGTCATGTAGCTGAAACACTGGTAAGCCCATAAGAGGTAATTTGCATATATCCCATGAATCTCCACTACAGGAGGTTTAAAGCAATACACAGTGAAGATCATAGCTTGGCTGTGTGTCTTTCTTGCTGTTTTTTTCACACAGGCAAGTAAATAAATTGCCAGAGCTTCCTTGTCCTAAATCCTGTTTATTCAGTAGTCTTAAACAATGTAGATGGCTTTACCCAGAATAAAGGACTGATAATTCTTTCAAGAAATCACAAAGAAATAATGTATTTCTTCAAAATTCGTAAACAGGACAATCATCTGCAGTTCTCACACACAGTACAGGGCCAAAGATAATAGTAGCAATTAAGCAATGTTTTATTAAAGCCCTGAGATCTAAATATTTATTACCAGGTATGTCTTTCATAGACACCTGTACTGACTCTTCCATCTTGGGGGTTGGAGGTTGGCATAATTGTCAGTGTAGAAACAAAAGTACAAAATGGTACCAAAACACAGCGAATCACTATATAAAACTCAGGTTTAATAAAATAATAAATCAAGGTAAGCAGTTTCACACATTGAAATGTGATTCTTCAGACAACCAGTATAACAAACAAGACAGTTTATATATCGATTTCAAAAACATCATTAACCAATGGCAGAACATTAATAATTAAACAATCATGAGGCAGAGTTAGTTATTCATTTAAAGAGACCTCTAGCCTTCAAGGCTGGTCTTATTGAGGCTCTGATTTATACCAGAGAACCTGTCTGCCTGCATATTTATTATCCAAGACAGTTCCCATTCTTCTGTATAATTTCTAATATCCCCACCTCTCACATTAGGCTGTATTATCTCAATAACTCTAAAGCCAAACACGTATTGGTCTCCACACTAAAATGCTTTGCCAGTGCATTATGGTCCATATGTCTATGCATATTATTAATATGTTCTCTCATTCTTTCGAACAACAACCTATTGATCTTGCCTACATAGAAACATTCACAGGCTCTGCATTTTGCCAAATAGACCAAATTCCTACTACGACAATCAGCCTCCACCCTAAAATTATATTTCTTCTGTGTGACTGGATGCATAAATTCAACCAGAGGATCTATATATCTACAGAAGTTGCATCTATAACATCTTCTCATGGAAGGCATGTCTTTCTTCCGTTCATTATATCCCCCATTCATATAACATAGCTGTCTCTTAAGAGACTTTTTATTTTTAAAGCAAACTCTCGGCTTATCTCCCACCAATGCATAAATATCTTGGTCCAAATGCAAAATGGACCAATTATTCCTAATTACCTTCATGATGTCTGTAACATCTGAGGTATAATACAACGTAATCGGTAGGGATTCCTTAGCCTGATTAGTAGTTCTCTTTTTTGCCTCGAGGGGTCTATGTGAAAAATAAGGCTTTCCTATTCCCCCCTATTCTTATATGTAAAGTCAACGGCTTCTTTAATTTATTTCTCTTTATATCCTCTGTCTGATAGCTCCTGTTTAAAATTAGTCACATCTTTTTCAAAAAGTACATCCTCATTATTTAATCTAGATAAACGTAAACGCTGACCCCTAGCTACATGTTTAAAACGTCTTGAGTGCATACTGTTATGTTGCAATAAAGTATTTTTTCTACCCTCTTTTCTAAAAAGAGTAGTAGTAAGGCGGCCCATAGTGTCAACTATAACTTTCACATCTAAAAAATCTAGTTCCTTATCAGATATATTATATGTAAAATATAGAAAAGACTCTGTATTATAAAGATAAGTAATGAACTCCATTAAATGTTCATAAGTCCCATTCCATACAAAAAGGGGTCGTCTACAAACCTCTTATAAAAAATCAAATGAGAGGAGAAGGCTGAACCAAACACATGCTTGTTTTCCCATTGAGCCATTACAGTGTTGGCGTAGCTGTTGGCACAACTAGCGCCCATAGCCACACCAACCATCTGTAAAAAAAACACATCCATTGTACATAAACACATTATTTTCTAAAAACATTTCTAAAAATCGACAGATCAAATCAATTGTTACTAAATCATAATTACTTTTCAAAATTAAGAAGTCTTTTAACATAGAAATACCACTGTCATGGGGTATGGATGTAAATAAAGACACTACATCCATACCAACGAGCAAGTATCCACCATCAAAAATTAATTCACTGACTGAATCAAAAAAAAAAAACTGTTCAGTATCTCTTAGTACTTGATTTTGCATGTCTAGGATAAGCCTAAGTTTTTTTTTCTATAAAAATAGAGATCGGTTCACTGACTTAACCATTGACAGCCACTATTGGCCTAAAAGGAGGTGTAGTTACATTTTTATGCGTCTTTGGCAGTCCTTGGAACAATGGTATCAAGGAATGTTCAACTAGGAGGTATTCACATATTTCCTTTGATATAAGACCACTACAATAGCAGTCATTTAAAGCAGAGTTGACCCTATCATGTTGGCCTTCAACAAAACAATGATTAATTTCAGTATAAACCTGTGGCTTCATTAATACACTTAACATACTTTCATCACAGAACTTGGCATCCATTGCTACAACAGAACTGCCTTTATCAGCTGGCCTAATAAGCAATTCACTGTCATTTTGTAAGTGAATCAAGGCCTTACTTTCAGCTTTGTTTATGTTGTAAAAACTTCTTCTCATGCCTCTACCATTATAAATATTCATAAGATCATGTTCACATTTTCTTGAAAATGTATTCAAAACAGGATGTAAACTAGGCTGTAAAACACTCAGTTTTCTAAAGGTAGCAGTGTTGGAATCACACTCTTTATATATAGTTTTAAGCATAACATTTCTAACAATTTTTTAATATCAATGACAGTTTTACTTGAAATAGAGTTCTGTGCAGCTATAAATGAAAGTCCATAATTCAACAAGGACATTTGAGACTCAGTCAATGTTTTCTTTGATATATTATACACTACAAAATTATTTAACCTGTCCACATGGTTTTGAGCGTCTGCCCTCTGCCTTCCTCCATCAAAGCTGCTGTTTCCTCCCTCTGCTCTGCTAGTGTAGCTGTCACCCCTTCTCTCTCTGTCAAATAGACAGGGGTAAAGGGAGTGTCTCTGTGTGGCCGGCCACATTCATAGGTTTCGGTGGTACGTCTACTTGCTTTAGAGCTGCCAAGTTTAAAGGAACAGTAGCAGATGTACTCCATGTAGCACACAAAATAGTAGATTCAGCAGTCATAGTACTAATATTAAGTTGTTGCAAATTTGCAGATGTTTCAGAGGGAACATTACTCATCTTATTTCTGTCATTATTGGAGTCATCTGCAGTAGAATTAATCACAATCCTAGGCCAAGTAAAAGCATGGCCCTGGGAGAAATCTGTAGTATCGCTACATAGCTTCTCCAATTTCTGTGCTTTCAAATGTTGTTCATATAGAGAAACATTATCAATAACTCTGTCCATTTTATCCAAATATTCTTTATGTATGTCCAGTAATTGTGTATGTTTAATGTTAATACTATCAAATAATTATTTCTCAATGGGTTTAAAATGTTCTAACTAAAGGCGCATATATTTAAAACTCACTTCAAGGTTCAGTTGTTGCCACTTACTTAGTAAGGTAGGATAAATTGCACCATAGGTCGGCATGATCAATACCCGTAGTCCACAAGGAATGACTTTATGAAAAAGACAAGCCTCAAGGTGTAAACGCTGCCACTGTAAATGTTTCACTTTGAAAAGTTCATTCTCAGGTTCTTTCACAGCATTTTGTAGGTGGACATCAACCTCAACATTGGTCACTCGTTCACCATTTCCGAGCACTGGTTTCATTGTGGATTAACATCATCCTTAAGAAAATTCAGGAACCGGTCCTCACCTCTCTTCCTGGCTGGAACATAATTGAGTTCAATATCTGTTCCATTTCAATCAGCCATGTTTCTGAGGATCTCAAAAGGAACACAAGAACAAAGTACAAAAAGATCCCTCAGAATAAATGGCACCAAATAACACACAACGAAGAAACAAAAGTAAAAAATGGTACCAAAACACAGCAAATCACTATATAAAACTCAGGTTTAATAAAATAATAAAACAAGGTAAATGTTTTCACACATTGAAATGTGATTCTTCAGATAACCAGTATAACAAACAAGACAGTTTATATATCGATTTCAAAAACATCATTAACCAATGGCAGAACATTCATAATAAAACAATCATGAGGCAGAGTCAAGAGTAGTTATTCATTTTATAAGAGGTTTGTAGACGACCCCTTTTTGTATGGAATGGGACTTATGAACATTTAATGGAGTTCATTAATTTTCTTTATAATACAGAGTCTTTTCTGTATTTTACATATAATATATCTGATAAGGAACTAGATTTTTTAGATGTGAAAGTTATAGTTGACACTATGGGCCGCCTTACTACTACTCTTTTTAGAAAATTGGGTAGAAAAAATACTTTATTGCAACGTAACAGTATGCACTCAAGACGTTTTAAAAATGTAGCTAGGGGTCAGCATTTACGTTTATCTAGATCAAATAATGAGCATGTACTTTTTGAAAAGGATGTGACTAATTTTAAACAGGAGCTATCAGACAGAGGATATAAAGGGAAATAAATTAAAGAAGCCGTTGACTTTACATATAAGAATGGGGGGAATAGGAAAGCCTTATTTTTCACATAGACCCATCGAGGCAAAAACGAGAACCACTAATCAGGCTAAGGAACCCCTACCGATTACGTTGTATCATACCTCAGGTGTTACAGACATCATGAAGGTAATTAGGAATAATTGGTCCATTTTGCATTTGGACCAAGATATTCATGCACCGGTGAGAGATAAGCTGAGATTTTGCTTTAAAAATAGCTATGTTATAAGAATGGGGGATGTAATTAATGGAAGAAATACATGCCTTCCATGAGAAGATGTTATAGATGCAACTTCTGTAGATATGTAGATCCTCTGGTTGAATTTATGCATCCAGTCACACAGAAGAAATATAATTTAGGCTGCTAGCTGATTGTTGTAGTAGGAATTTGGTCTATTTGGCAAAATGCAGAGCCTGTGAATGTTTCTATGTAGGCAAGACCAATAGGTCATTGTTTGAAAGAATGAGAGAACATATTTATAATATGTATAGACATATGGACCATAATGCACTGGCAAAGCATTTTAGTGAGTGTGGAGACCAACACGTTTGGCTTTAGAGTTATTGAGATAATACAGCCCAATGTGAGAGGTGGGGATATTAGAAATTATACAGAAGAATGGGAACTGTCTTGGATAATAAATATGTAGGCAGACAGGTTCTCTGGTATAAATCAGAGCCTCAATAAGACCAGTCTTGAAGGCTAGAGGTCTCTTTAAATGAATAACTAACTTTGCCTCATGATTGTTTTATTATGAATGTTCTGCTATTGGTTAATGATGTTTTTGAAATCGATATATAAAATGTCTTGTTTGTTATACTGGTTGTCTGAAGAACCACATTTCAATGTGTGAAAACATTTACCTTGTTTTATTATTTTATTAAACCTGAGTTTTATATAGTGATTCGCTGTGTTTTGGTACCATTTTGTACTTTTGTTTCTTCGTTGTGTTATTTGGTACAATTTATTCTGAGGGATCTTTTTGTAGTTTATAATTGTCAGTGTATTTACCTCACAGACACAGGGTACAGGGTTTGATTCTTGTCTTTGAAAGTTAAATTGGCTAGGCTTAAAATGGCCCACAAGGCCATGTAGTCTAGTACTTACCTATGATCCTAGATAATTTATTTTCTTTTCTCATCATCTTGGTGAAATGTAGTCACACAATCTTCAATTGATCTGGAACTGTTTTAATGTAATCTGTGGCTCCTCAGTAACACATGGCGATATCCCACTACATGTCAAATGACTTTGTTCTAATTTAATATTCTGAGCAAAACCATTTAAGGTTGCAGATTACAGCAAAATGGAGTATGACGTGCTGCAATGAGCTGGGTGTTAATGCAGAACATCGGACTGAACCTACGGTTACACAAGGGCCAATGTTCTACAAAAATGCCAGGAGCTGTTAATACCAGCTGAAACAACACCCTTCACAAATTTGCTTAGATTAAAATCTCCTAATCAGTCTAAAATACTTCTTTAATGGATTAGAATTTGCTACTAGCAGTTAAATGTAGTGTGTTTAAAACCAAGTAATATCAGCATTGATTTGGTAGGTTGTATTATCTGTTGGTCATATAACACTTTGGGCAGTTGGCTAAGTTCAAGGAAGAATCACATCTATACAAGCTGGTTGTATTCTTCAGATCACAGTGCTAACACATCTTCCAGTACCTGCAAGTATTTGGGGTTTGACACAATCAGAGCACAGGCAACCATTTTAAGCTCTGTTAAACAAACAAAACAAATAAAAAAGGAAAATCTTGGGGTGATATCAGTAAGGATTAGCAAACTACCAAAACGTATTGTTACATTTAAGATCTGATCTCTGTAAGAATGAAACCAGGGTAAGGCACAAAAAGCATCTAGTACTGAAGTGCATATTTCTGACAAGAACAAACAATAGTTATTTTTTGCTAGCAAAATCATGACATTTGGCCAGCTCTGTTTTCTATGTTAAAATTGAATATACTAACTTTTATTTCTCTTTTATTATTTGTTAAACAACGTAGAACACTGATTCATGTGGGCCAAATTTCTGGTTAAGCCCAGGAAAATGCAGATGATACAATTGTCAAATATTTCAATAATCATAAGACAATACAGTAATCATAAAATGCCTGTCATCATAGTTCTCATAAAACCTTAGAATAATCATAAAACATTTAAACAATAAGCTGTTGCTAATTGTACAATATAGTATCATTGGCTTAAAAATAATAAGAATCACCCCCCCCCAAAAAAAAAGTAGAGGAAGAAAATGTGGGGCAATAAAGTGAAGCCATGTGGATAAGGGCTGGAGAGAGTGAAAGGAGGGTAGGTAGATGTTAGACTAACATAATGCAAGCAGGGGTGAAAGGTAAGGTGAAATTGTTATTTTTTAGCCAGTCTTTACCTCAGATATTACCATACTATTCCAAGTTTCCAACATATAAGAACCTAAGCCATCTGTATAAATATAACCCTATCAAACATAGCTGTCTTTTCATTGCTTACTTTTACATGTGATTTCAGTCGCTAATGAAATGTGTAATAGTTGCATCTTTTAAAGCGAACAATGTCCCTCTAGGCAATGCAGCTACATATTTGGAACGGTAAGAAAAGAAAAGGAAGGAAGTGAAAAATATGCCAAAGAAAAGGGTATGTTGCCCTCTAGTGACAGAGTCAACAGACTGCTAACAGTATTTAATGAAACAAGACAAAATTATTAATTCACTAGAAACAGAAAGTGAATAAGTTGATGCACTTACAGCTATATGCCCCTGATCTAGTCTGACAACAAAATTATTTGAGTTGTTTCAGAAGTAGCAAGAGTAATATATATATATATATATATATATATATATATATTTTAATAAATTCCATAAACTAGAATGAGACTAGAATGTTATTGAGAACTTTTACAGAGCAGAAAGTATCTCAACTGAATAAAATAACTGTGCCTGTTGACATGTGAAAGCAAAATGCACTAAGTGGCTTATGTGTGTGACACAAAAGGGCCAGCCTTGTCTGGTATCAAACAGAAAAGAAACTGAAATTTTATTCTGTTTAGAAACTGCAGGTGGTAACCAAGGATAGTAACAAACAACCTAAACTTTAGGGCTCCATGGCTAGGCTTGTAAAGACCCTGGTGGTTGTTAGCTTAGGATAAAGCTACGAATCTATGACCAGCAATGAAAAGCTGTCAGATTGTTGGCAAGTGCCTACAGAGATTATCTATTTATTTATTTCAATCAAAAAGGGAACTTCAAAGGGCATAAAATCTAAGAATGAGCTAGAACCAAATGGTAAAACAGAATTCCATAACCATGAGTGATGTCTTATGGCCACAGAAACAAGGTGAAAATATAACAGTTTTGGTATTGTCCAAACTGATTTAGAGTGAATGACCAGTACTTACAAAGGTAAAACGGGATCTTAATATTTGGGAAGATATCAAAGTCAGTATTAATCCAGTGTGAATGACTGTGTCACATCTTCTGCTTAGGATTAAAGATAGTTTTGCGTCCTGTAGTGGGGGGGGGGTCACTTCATGAACCTGACTACTGGAGCGGTTACCATCGTTCTCACACAGATCTTCCTTCTCTAGTTCAGTTCCTGTTTGAGGTGCTTTCTGGGTAGAGGTTTTATGTCCTTACTATGAGCAAGTAGAAAGCCCAGTGATGTCATTAATAATTTATTTATTATTTATATTTTGATAGCCAGGGTCCAGCACTGATGAAGTGATGACCTATTTCAGGCTCCGCCAGAGTTACAGTCACAAAGTAACAAACATCAAAAGTTGTCAGAAGACAGTGATGACACAACTAATGTGCAGTGACAATAACCTTAGAAAGTAAACTAGAAGTGTGACAATATTTAGTTATAAAAATAATACAGGTAAAATGAGTTACAGTGGTGAATAAAACCTAATGTGTAGTCAGTACATATGCACAGTAACTTTATACTGTGATTTTGAAGTGATATCAATTTGATGTAATAAAAGAATATTACTGGTTAAATGACTTACAGGCTGATGAAACTGTGGTCATAGTAAGACAGAGATATAATGTAGAGGAAGAACAGTAAACATGAGGCACAATATTTGTAAATGTTTAGGAAAACAGAAACTGCAAACAATCCCATAATGCTGCGGTGCATGATTGACATTGTGGCTCTCTGACTATCTTAGGCAGTTGTTACCTTTACAGTACACAGCACACCTGCTTACCTCATAAATTAGCTGTAAGGTGTCTATGAGGAATTACAGGACAAATGCATAACAAACACAACAGGTTAATTTTCCTCCCACATTCCAAATACTTGCAAGTAGGGAAATTGGTGATCTTCAGATTGCCCTTAGGGTGTGTGTGTGTGTGTGTGTGTGTGTGTGTGTGTGTGTGTGTGTGTGTGTGTGTGTGTGTGTGTGTGTGTGTGTGTGTGTGTGTGTGAGAGAGGTGTATGTGTGTGTGTGTGTGTGTGTGTGTGTGTGTGTGTGTGTGTGTGTGTGTGTGTGTGTGTGTGAGTGAGAGGTGTGTGTGTGTGTTTGTGTGTGTGTTTACATGTACATGCGTGTGTGTGTACATGTGTGTGCATGTGTGCATGGGTCCCCTTCAGTTAATCGAACGTTTAAAAGTTCAAAGCTCATATGGCTGAGATCATATGATCGAACTTTTAAAAGTTCGAATGGACTGAATGGAGATCCCTGTACAGTGCAGAATGGGAAGATTTCTCTTTTCTGCAATGTAGTGTGATCTTGGAGTTGGTATATTTAAGTAGTGGGAGGTGGAGGGGTGAAGCCCCCCACGTGAGAGGTGCAGTGGGTCTTGCCCCCCCGCTACAAACATTTAGTTTTGTTCTGTTTTTTTGTTTTATTTCAGTGTTTGATTGGCTAGACAGAGGGACCGAGCTAGTAAAGATGTGCAGCAGGTAAGGGTGATAAAGGATAATGAGGGAAACATACTCACAAGTGGGGAGAGTGTGTTGAGCAGATTGAAAAAGCACTTTGAGGGGTTGATGAATGAAGAGAATGAGAGGGAGAGAAGGTTGGATGATGTGTGGATAGTGAATCATGAAATGCAGTGGATTAGCAAGGAGGAAGTAAGGATAGCTATGAAGAGGATGAAGAATGGAAAGGCTGTTGGTCCAGATGACATACCTGTGGAAGCATGGAGGTGTTTAGGTGAAATGGCAGTGGAGTTTTTAACTAGATTGTTTAATGAAATCTTGGAAAGTGAGAGGATGCCTGAGGAATGGAGAAAAAGTGTTTTGGTACCAATTTTTAAGAATAAGGGTGATGTGCAGAGCTGTAGTAACTACAGAGGGATTACATTGATCAGTCACAGCATGAAGTTATGGGAAAGAGTAGTGGAAGCTAGGTTAAGAAGGAGGTGATGATTAGTGATCAGCAGTATGGTTTCATGCCAGGAAAGAGCACTACAGATGCGATGTTTGCTCTGAGAGTGTTGATGGAAAAGTACAGAGAAGGTCAGAAGGAGTTGCATTGTGTCTTTGTGGATTTAGAGAAAGCATATGACAGGGTGCCTAGAGAGGAGTTATGGTATTGTATGAGGAAGTCGGGAGTGTCAGAGAAGTATGTAAGAGTAGTACAGGATATGTACGAGGGTAGTGTGACAACGGTGAGGTCTTCGGTGGGAGTGACAGATTCCTTTAAGGTGGAGGTGGGATTACATCAAGGATCAGCTCTGAGCCCTTTCTTATTTGCAATGGTGATGGACAGGTTGACAGACGAGATCAGACAGGAGTCCCCATGGACTATGATGTTTGCAGATGACATTATGATTTGTAGTGAGAGTAGGGAACAGGTGGAAGAGACCCTGGAGAGGTGGAGATATGCTCTAGAGAGAAGAGGAATGAAGGTCAGCAGGACTAAGACAGAATATATGTGTGTGAATGAGAGCGAGGTCAGAGGAATGGTGAGGATACAGGGAGTAGAGGTGGTGAAGGTGAATGAGTTTAAGTACTTGGGATCAACAGTTCAGAGTAATGGTGAGTGTGGAAGAGAGGTGAAGAAGAGAGTACAGGCAGGATGGAGTGGGTGGAGAAGAGTGTCAGGAGTGATGTGTGACAGATGAGTACCAGTAAGAGTGAAAGGGAAAGTCTACAAGAGGGTAGTGAGACCAGCTATGTTATGTGGGTTGGAGACAGTGGCTTTGACAATAAGGCAGGAGTCAGAGCTTGATGTGGCAGAGTTAAAGATGTTAAGATTTGCACTGGGTGTGGCGAGGATGGACAGGATTAGGAATAAGTATATTAGAGGGTCAGCCCAGGTTGGAAGGTTTGGAGACAAAGCCAGAAAGGTGAGATTGCGTTGGTTTGGACATGTGCTGTGGAGGGATGCCAGGTATATTGGGAAAAGGATGCTAAGGATGGAGCTGTCAGGTAACAGGAAATGAGGAAGGCCTAAGATAAGGTTTATGGATGTGGTGAGAGAGGACATGCTGATGGTTGGTGTGATGGAGCAAGATGCAGAGGACAGCAAGAAATGGAAACAGATGATCTGCTGTGGCAACCCCTGATGGGAACAGCTGAGAGAAGAAAGAGAATAAAGTGAATGAGAATGGGTTAACAGGAACATAGGAAATCAGGCCTGAACACAGAGAGCTTATTTGGGAGAATGGGAGCATGGGAAATCAGGCTTGAACACAGAGGGCTTATTTGGGAGAATGGGAGCATGGGAAATCAGGCTTGAACACAGAGGGCTTATTTGGGAGAATGGGAGCATGGGAAATCAGGCTTGAACACAGAGGGCTTATTTGGGAGAATGGGAGCATGGGAAATCAGGCTTGAACACAGAGGGCTTATTTGGCAATGCTGCTTAAATGTCATAGCAAAGCCTGGGGTTGAATGAATATGTCTCAGTCACTAATGTGTTAGGACTGAGGTCTGCAAAACCATGAAACATTTGTTTTTATGACTTGTTTTTAGGAATGAACACAGGGACAAGAATGTAAGTGATGATATCACAAGATTTTTAAATAAATAATGTTATTTTAGAGGAGGATTAAATTCTAACAAGTCTTGTTTTTATTAAGGAGATGAAAATGATAATCTGTGAATAAAGTTCTTGCAGCTGTGGTTGGTGAATGATGTGTGTTTTGGTAAACTGAAGCCTAGTCAAGACGTTGCAATGGATGGCCATCATTATGGCATTGAGGGATAAAGCCCTAGTTAGGGCCCAGATATCTCATGTTTGACTAGCAGCTCCGGCATCTGAGGTAGTGTCAAAGGAAGGATGGGTGTGTCCATCTCAGAGGGGTGAAGGTGGTCATCTACGTTGTTCCCTGTGGGAAGGAGTGGTTCATAGAGGGGAGCAGCCCTTAGATGAAAGTGATGAATGCCGTGAAGGGGGGGAACTCCATGGCAACAAGGATGACATGTGGTCCCTTATGATCCTCATCAGCCCTAGTCTATGGGAGATTAGCAGGGGTAGCTAGAACCAATACTGGACAGGGGCACCAGAATGAGTTGAAGGTTGCCTATGTGTGAGAGGTGGGGAAAGAAATTGTAATGGATGTAAAATGGCCCAAGGTGCCCTGCTACATCCAGCACTTCACCTTGCAAATGACCATCTGCACTATGGCAATACATTATCATAACTTTATGGGTCCCTTCATAGACTTAGCATTTATAACTGCAGTGGAAGCATATTTTATGTGTCCTAAAATAATCTGTATGGGGTCAACAACATCCGACAGATAAGAAAATCAGTACTGAGAACAGTGTTATGTTATAAAATGTTTACTTGCAGAAATTGTTAGTGGTAATATTACACATATCAGAGAAATTTTAGATATTTGTAAAGCAATGTGGCATGACATATTTCATGTCCAGTGTGCATTATGCAGCCATGAACAGGCTGTCTGAAAGAATAGTATACGGATGTTGAAGGTTGCTTTGAAAGCCACTGATTTCAATGGTAATCTGCTACAATATAAGCTCTCTGTCACATATTAATTATTTGTACTTCATAAGCAATGCTACTCTTGAATAGGAATTTACAATGATACCTGGACTTGGCGAAAGAGATGTAAGTAGATGTGGATATCTCTGCTTCATTGAGGCCTGTGCGATCCTGACTCTTTACAATGAAATTAGAATATTCTGGCTAACATTACTCCAATTGGTTTGGATCAGTCTGATTGTCTGAGGTGTTGTGGACCTTCAGAACTTGTTCTCTTTTTCTCTGTAGTACATCCTTGGAGTTGGTATATATAAGTTATGGCATTGTGGGTGCCAAGCCCCCCGCATGGGATGTGCAGTGGACATAGGGAAACCATGTAGATAACTGAAGAACAACATTATCGACTTGTGAATGACAGGCATTAAAGAAGTTTTGAAAAAGAACAGCAAATATTAAACAGAGACAACAAAACCAGAAATAGCAAATGGGTCTACTGCCTTCAGAACTGGGCATATAATGTACAGCACTGGTATGGGTCATGGTGTAAACTACAAGGCGAAGACATGATCATTTAAACACTACAAGGAGAAGACATGATCATTTAAGCACTACAATGAGAAGACATGATCATTTAAGTAGAGCTGAGTATATACAGCCATTTGCCAGACAAGTGAGTTTTGAAAAAAAACATTTGTGTAAGTGATAACTGCCCACTATACAACCCCTGCTGGAAAAACTGTCTGAAGCCACACCTCATAGCAGATGTCTGACCAGGCCATTGTCTGAAAGATGGATGCCCACGAGTGTTCCCAGAGGAAATGACTAATCAGTGTCATAATCCAAAATGTATTACTGACCATAAGTTCATAGGTGTATACTATTCTAATGACCACTGGAGCCTTTATAAGCCTAGCCATGCAACCCAACTGTGACCCATGCATTTTATGGTTTACACATATATATATAGGGGGTGATTTTTGGTTATGACATAATTTACTGGCTGCCTCTGTCCATCAGAGACATAGGCGCTAGACCATGGGTGAATTTCTGATTTCCCATCCAATGGTCCAAGTTACGCTTAAAGAGTTAGGGAGGCCTTTTGTTTCACATGGCTGGGGAGCCTATTCCAGGGAATGGGAATTCTCTGAAATACATATTTGTCTCTCCATCATGTCCTATTTATGTCACATGCAAAATGTAGGTCTTTGTATCTAGTAGTTCAGATGTTGTCTGTTTTGCAGATGTGCAAAATGTTCATCAGAGCAGGGTCCAGGGATGCCTTGTATGCAAAGCATAGTCTGTAGGTGACTGAGGATAGCAATAGGGCTTTGGAGTGATCCACACAGGGCATTGTGTTTATGTTCTGTATTTTTTATGTAAGAAACTTTGCGGATGTTCCAGTTGCTACATGTGCATACCTAAGGGTGCATTATAAAATCTCAGTTTAAATTAATCAATGGACCCCATTCCTAAGTCAAAGTATGATTAAAGTTCATGAAATTAGTACTGTTTCAATCTCTGATGTTAGCCAGAAGTGCTTTTTGCAGCATCCACAATGTGCCATAATTGATTCCTTCTGCAATTCATATGGAGTTAGTGTAAATTCTTTTTATGAGACCCACTGCTCCTACTACAATTGGAACCATCTGGGTATCCTTCTTCCACATTGCCCTCATTTCTGCCTGCATATCCTGGTATTTTATGACATTGTATCTCTCTGCACATAAGACACGATAATCACTGGCGTAACAATTTCGATGATCAGTGCTACTTTCGTCATCTTTTCGTGGACTACTGTATCTTGTTTTCTCGCGTCTATGTTTTGAACTGTTGGTAATATGTGAGATAAACTTCATCACTCAATAATGCTTTGTGGCTCATGTTTCCAATACTTCTCTTCGGTATTATAATGTTTGCACAATCCCTAATGCAGCAGTCTTGCCACATTATTATGCCTTTCAACATACAGGCCCTCTGCAATTAGTGTATCACACCCAGCAGCAAGATGTGTGACTGCTTCCAGTTCTGTTTTGCAGAACCTGCATGTATCTGGTTCTCCCACATATTCAATGGACTTTGTAAACCAACTTGAATGAAGTCCACTATCCTGGGCTCCTAATATTAACCTTTCATCTTTTTGGCTTGAATTCAACTCTCCTTAACCATTTCTGCATTCGATCCTGATAAATATGAGGTTCTTCCATGAGTGTTCTGTACTTGCAACTATATTTATAACTTTTCCACATTTCTTGCCTTCTCATCTGATCCTTCTTCTTATATTCTTTCGATTTTTGGCACATTAAGTTGCTGTCTGATTTTTGTCCAGTTCTGGTTTGGTTTCCATTCCCGCTTGACACTGATATGCTTCTACTAAACTGAGCAGAAATGTCATCTTACATTTGTTCTCTTCATGTTTCAAAACTTTCACTATGTTTGGATCTAGTGAGGTCAGCAGATATGTATGCAGTCCTACGATTGCAGATCGCAGTGGCGGCTGGTGACTTCAAATCAAAGGGGGACTGCAGGAGACAGCTGAATGGGTGGGGTCAATGGGAATGGGTGTGACCAACTAGAAAGGGGAGGGGCTATGCTCAAAACCACAAAAACTGTAACTTTAATTAAATACTCTGCCCTGGGTGCCAAACCATCATTATGAGAGTCCAATCAAGACAAAATGAAGTGTAGAAGAAAAAACATATTTCAATCCATTGGCTGCATGACAGCTTACTTAATATCTAGATGGAAACAAAAAGGTTGTGAGGCATGAAAAAATAAATTACTTTTTAAATACATTACTGGAATGCCAGTCAAAATCAAGTATTAGAAAAACAATCAGCACTCAACTCAAACCACTTCTCCTTGCACTGCAGTTCTAATTATAATTTATATTCAGCTTTATTAAAGTACCAAGTAACGTGCTGAAAGTAGCAATCTCTGTGATACCCCCACTTGTAAAAATGTTTCTTATCCAAAAAAGACCTGCTGCCTGACAACAACTATCTACTTGTTTCATGGGGAAAACAAGATCAAAGTAAAAATGAAAAGCAAACAGGAAACAAGCTCAACATACATTGCTTAAAGGATTACTGCACAGGATATGGACCACACATGATAGATTGGCATTCTGTTTAGTTTGCAGGTAAAGCCTGTAATGAGCTCTTAAAATAATGTAATCCTGTCATTTATTACAAATACTGTCATATGCATTTCAATACCCAAGGCTTATATGTTATCTAGATATGTAAGTATTCTCTGCATGACAACAACAGAAAGGCTTTCAATGTTGGCAATTCTTTAACAGTATGCTTATTACAACTTACTTGCATCTTACAATGTCAGACAAGCTTACCAGATGGTCATTAAAGCACTGCTACTTAAACACAGAGTAACAGGCACTTTCTGAATAATAATAAGCATGAATCAACAGTATAAAAATACATAAGATGTTAGTGTTATGTTAGTGTTAGATGTTATGTACACTAGATGTTAGTGCCCTATATACCAACATACCACACCAAGCAGGACAGATGCAAAAGCCAGTGTAGTACTTGTATCTACCTTGGATGGTTTGACTTCAATTCCTTCCTGGTGGCGTCTATTATATATAATTTAAAACGCTTTCTAAACTAAAGGATCAATGTTATGGGCATCCTTTGCCCCATTTAGGCAGATCATGGGATAGTCTCATATCATCTATGATACACAGACTAACTTATCCTTGCCTTACATTGACATATGGAGAGTCACTGGACATGGATGGAGTGGGGATGAATCTGGGCTGATGGATTTTATTTCATATTTGAATAACAATGACTGGGGATTATATTTCACTGCACACCATGATATTGATACTATAACATTTCTGGATGTACTTATTAAGAGGTTACCAGACCACACGCTGAGGTGTACAGCAATATACTTCTATTTTACATGCATCCAGCCCATGTGGCACGTAATATTCCAAAGTCACAGTTCATTCGGACCAAGAAATCTGTTCAGAAGAAGCTACATTTTGCAGAAATAAAGTAGACTTGACTAACAGGTTTAAGGATAGGGGTTACAAACTGGGCACTATTTTAAATATTGCTCTTATAAACTTAGAAAGATAATAGAATAGTATGTATTGTATACAGAGAGCAGACCAGTGATCTAACCAAACCACGACATTTTACAAGTATGAATTTTCTGAATGTGTTTGATCTTACCTTTTTCCAACTGCAGTAGTGATTGGATTATTTATCTAATTTCAGTTGTGGTTCTTTAATGTGGGCCAAACTTCAAGACCCTGAAAATTTTATGAAAAATACCAAAATATTAAAAAAGAGATTACACAATGCTCTTTACACAGTATCACTTGGTACATTCTTCAGTCAAATTTAGAAGTGTCAGCTTATTCTATTTAAACAGCTCTGAAATTTTATTATTTGTACACTGACAAAGGCTGTGTTTGTTTCCGGCCGAAACCGGTCTGCTTGCTGTTTAATATGTTATAACATCAATATTATTTAAAATGAAAGAATCGACATGCATTTCTGAAATAAAAGTAATCTATAACTGATTATTACAGTTATTTATTAATTGTAAACCCTCCATGTTTTCTTCCAAAATTGCCATTTTGTGGAGGGATTATTAGGGGAAGAGCAACATTTTGAGCCAAAATCGGGGACAGTTGAGAGGTTTGGATATGCCTAATTCTATAAAGCAATTTATTTGCATGTACCTCTCAACCTGTTAATGCAGGAAATCTGGACAAGGCCAAATATATGGGGGAACATATAAACAGTACTAAAAATTGCTCTTGTATAAACTGAGACAGTTGATCGAATAACGGGTCTGAAGGTTATGAAGTCTGAAACTCAGTGTCTGTCATTATTTAGTGACTTCGTTCCTAAATGATTTGACAGAAAACCACAAATTTTATGAGGAACAAACGAAAAATAAGAAGCAAAAATCTATTCATTCTGCAAAAAACTGGACAGTTGAGAGGTATAGTTCAGCCGGGGCTGTCTTTGAGTTTGCTGCCCTTCCCCCCTCACAAAATCATGGTCGAATGGAGCTTCCCCCCTACAGCCATTCCAGTGAACCATTACTTGGCTATTTCACCCCATTTACCATAAACACTAATGTGCATACTGCTTTACTTCTGCGATGATTTGGACTTCATTTAAAAGTATTATTTTGCATTTTACAGCACAAACACTAATAGCTATATCTGCTAAACAAAGCAATGCAGTCTCACAATGAGAACAGACTTAGCATTAAAACTTCTCTGCCCTTGAAAACTCACAATCACTGAAACAGCATTGAAACCCACATTCAAAGAAATTAATTTTGCCAGTGGCAGATTAACTTTAGGTTTAGGCTGTTTTCAAATCACAGGCCCCTTGCACACGAAACATACACATGCTCTTTCATACACCTTCCTGATTGTATTAAATTATATTCCTTGAACAATACAGTACAGTTTTAGAGGGTGTTTTAAGTTTATTGTTTTGAAATTTTTCCAGTAAACAATGAAACAAAATGCATGCACCAGTAATGACAAAACTGCCCAATTCAGAACATTTCCATCATAAAAGTCTACTCAGACTTCTGCAGTCCACCAGTATCAGTACATATGCACAATCTCTGAAGAAGTAAAAGTCATCTAAATAATTCCACATTAAAGAGATCTGTAACTAATGAAGAGGTTGCTGCTAGCAAACAACTTTGTATTTCATTGTTTCATCTACAAATAAAGTGCCTGTTACCCTTGAGGAATAAATTGCCTATCTTACACTAAAAAATGATAAGCTAGCAATATTGCAATAGGGAACGGATGGCAAACTGATAACAGGTTCATAGTTATTAGGTATCTTCGCCAAAAAGGAGTGCAGCATCCACCCCTTTTGCAACACAGTACAGTATCAGCAATGCATCTATCTACTGTGGGAGTAGAACCCACAGCCTTCTGCATCAAAAGCAAGTATATTACTCCAGACAGATACAGACTAACAATGCAAGCAGACTCAGCATAAGCAGCACTAAACTTTTGCTCCCCTGCAGCTCTCAGCTCCTTGTAAAATCTACTCAATCAGTTGTATCTCTGAACTTTGCAACACAAAGAAATCTGGAAAAAGCCAAAGTTTATTGTGAGGGGGACAAAAGCCCAAAAACCAGGGGCACATTTGAAACATTGCTTGTATAATGTTGGAAAGTTGCTAGAATAAAATGCTGTATTACCACCATACATTTCACCGCCAAGCCATAAACCCAGGGCCCTCTGCAAAACAGTCAGAGAAACATACCACTATGCCAAATCAGCTGTATTGTGAAAGAGGAAGACGGAAACTTAAATAGCTACCATTTAGTAAATTCAGTTCTCACCATAGCACAGCTGTCAACCTCTTAGCACAAAACATCTGAACAAAGCCAATAATGGGTGAATACAGCCACCAAACATTAAGTGAATTCAGTTCTCACCATAGCTCTCAACCTCTTAGCAAAAAATACCCGGACAAAGTCAGTAATGGGGGAATATAGCCCCCAAACATATTCAGTGAATTCAGTTCTTACCATAGCTCTCAACCTTAGCACAAAACCTGGATGAAGCCAATAATGGGGGAATACAGTCCCAAAAATAGGGACAAATTTAAAATATCCATCTTATACACTTAGAAAATTGCTAGAATAAAAGCTTTTGTGTTACCATACACTTTCTGAAGAATATGAAGTCTGATATTCAAATGCATGTCATTTTTAACATTTGTTAACCAGGAAAGTCTGACTTGGAACAAAAGCTATTTTTTAGCAGGAGGCCCAGGGAGAAACACTCCAGACAGATACATGCCTTTGTAAGATGGGAGGACACAAAAACAGGGAGGGCATGCAGACTCCACACAGAAGGTAAGGCACCCCAGCCCAGAATCAAACCAGAGAACATGTAGCTGTCAGGCAACAATGCCACCACTGCACCAATGCTACTGGCTTTGCAAGTACACAAAAATACAGAAACCACAGATTTTATGAGGAACAGAACAAGTATGAGGGAAAAATCTGCAACATTTTTCCAAATGGTGGTGAGTAGGGAATTCAGGCTCTTGCCACCTAGGTACAGGGTTCAAGCCTTATTCTCTACCGACCACCATGTAGCACCTGGGGAATTTTACACATACACACACACACACACACACACACACACACACACACACACACACACACACACACACACACACACACACACACGCACACACACACACTGTCCGTTGCAGCACTAAGCCCTTCCTTGCATTAGAAAGCCCGCGAGATGTCCTTCCCCGACGTTGCAGTCCGAGTCCGATCCCTTTCCAGTGACAGTCTATGCAATTACAACTGCATAGACGTCTGGCATCTCTGCACTTGAATGCTTCTTAATCCGGACTGCTGCTGAGACAGTCTGCACATGCTCCAGACTGGTTCAGCAGCAGTCTGGATATCGGAAATGCTGCAAGTGCGAAGGTCCGCTACTTGCGATCATTTTTTTATTTTCTTTCTTTGTATTTTATTTTACTTTCTTTCTTTTTTTACAGCTGGGGGGGGCTGCAGTCCGGCAGTCCAATAGCACGGGCCGCCCCTGGCAGATCGATACATGTAATCAATTTTGAGGAGGCCCATACCTCCTTCAGAACAAGGAGTATATAATTTTTGTATACACTGATTTTCATATATCATTTGGTAAGCATGAAACATATTTTTTTGTTTTTCTGTCCATCTGATCCAATACCTTTTGGGGCCAGTCAATCACCCCAAAAATGTAAGTTAGAACAGGAAGATTAAATTGGTTTTGCAGCTTGGAGTTTGTTCCTAGATGTCAGGTCTGTTTTCAATATTAATTTTAGTCTTCTAAAATATTCCTTGCAGAGTTTTGTTCGCATTTGTTTATGTTTTATTGCTGATCCTTCATCATTTCCCAAATATTTATAAATTCCCTACTGCTCAAGTTCCTTTACGTCACACTCCTGTCCCAAAGTGATATTTTCTTGGTGGTGCATTTTTCCTGCTTTAAATCTTGCTTTTGCACATTTATCAAGACAGAATGACATTCTTATACCATTTGAGAAAGTTCTGACTACTTCCACTTGTGCTTTCAGCTCCTCATCTGATGAACTAAACAGTTTTAAATTATCCAGAAAAAGGAGACGAGAGTCTTTGCACTTTGTTGTTGTCTGGGAGACAAACTGTAACCATGACCTAATCTGTTAAGCAGACAGCTTAATGGTCTAGGGGAAAGACAAGAGAGCAGCAGTGACAGCCACCCTGGAATACACCCCTTTACATTGGTACCCCTGGGATAATAATTAAGAGAAGAGAGCAGCAGTGACAGCCGCCCTGGAATACACCCCTTTAAATTGGTACTCCTGGGATAATAATTTGTTCTTTATCGTGGCTTAGCCGCAAAGTGGTCTGCCACTGTTTCATGGCTGCTGTAATGTAATTGATCAATGTAGGCTGTATCTTATACATCTGTAAGCACTCCTTTACCCATGAATGTGGGATGTTGTCAAATTCTTTTTTGTAATCTAGCCATGCCATACTTAGAGTCTTCCTCTTTTCACAATTCTCTGTTATGACTTTATTTGACAACAAATGATTCTTTATTCCATATGACTATCTTTTGTTATCCTTTAGTTCTATTGCCATGAATGAGTTTTCTTCTAATTAACTATAAACTCTGTTGGCGTTAATTCCAGTATATAGTTTATACAGCATCAGATGGCAAGTTATTGGCCTACTGTTTTTTGGATAGCTTGCAGGTTCACTTTTAAAGAGGAATATTGTTTTTCCTGCTGTTAATCAGGTTGGTGTCTATTCATTGTACTCTATGATAGGTATGATGATGGCTGAGTACAGTGGCTTAATAACTTCCCTGGGCCTAGATGCCATAGCCTTACTTATAATTTGGGCAACATAAAAGGATTTACTTTACACTTAACCATGTAATGGTTGTGTTCTGTTAGCATCAAACAGGAACAATACTCAAGGGCATATCTTTTAGCTGCAGTATTAACAAGGTAAGTCTGGAACATGTATGAAAAAGAGTTATACAACGAATTACTCCCATATACAAGTACGTATATGTCCCTAAGCTGGAACGTGGTCCAGGTGTGCAGGAATATCCGTAATAGTGCATGACTGATGTTTGCAATAAACAGCGATGGATTTTGCACACTAATATACATCGGTCATTTCATTTGATTACTGTATATAAACCAGCGAGCAGCTGAATGGCAGCATTATTTGCACAAGTATAATAAGCAATACTTAAGTATAATAAGGAATACTTAAATATAATACCCGATACTTAAGTATAATAAGCAATACTTAAGTATCTGCTCTGACTGCAATACTAAGAATACTAAGAGATATGCAATGAAGGTCAGCAATTACATAACCAACCATTCACAACTTAGTAGGAATGATCAAGAAAAACATTTATTTTGCAATGCATTTACATTAAACAAGCTTCTGAGTAAGCAAGCATTAGCTATCTACTATGTGCATCAGATATATATTTAACCTGAAGTCACAAACAAATGTACAAAGGGCAGGGCGCAGTCATCATCACTTGCTTAGGGTGGGCTGGGGGACAGAAGGAGAAGCCTGACACCAAAAAAGTGAATGTGTGCAACTAAAAACAATGTATTCATTAAGTACCCAATAGGGCCAGTGTCAAAATATGCATAGTTGTCAACGGTATTGTTTATATGAAGTGTGTGTGTGTGTGTGTGTGTGTGTGTGTGTGTGTGTGTGTGTGTGTGTGTGTGTGTGTGTGTGCATGTGTGTACGTGTGCATACGTGTGCATGTGCGTGCGTGTCGTGTGTGTGTATGTGTGTGTGTGTGTGTGTGTGTGCGCGTGTGTGCGTGTGCGCGTGTGTGTGCGCGTGTGTGTGTGTGCGTGTGCGCGTGTGTGTGTGTGCGCATGTGCGTGTGTGCACGTGTGCGTGCGTATGTGTGTGTGTGCGTGCATGCATGTGTGCGTGTGTGCGTGTGTGTGTGTGTGTGTGTGTGTGTGTGTGTGTGTGTGTGTGTGTGTGTGTGCATGTGTGCACATGCGTGTGTGTGTGTGTGTGTGTGTATGTGTGTGTGTGTGTGTGTGTGTGTGTGTGTGTGTGTGTGTGTGTGTGTGTGTGTGTGTGTGTGTGTGTGTGTGTGTGTGTGTGTGTGTGTGTGTGTGTGTGTGTGTGTGTGTGTGTGGTGGTATAGGCAACTTTTTGTTGAATGTGTGTGTGTGTCTGCATGAACCCAGTCAAGCACTACGTTTGCTGTTTGCCTGGCATCCCAAACAGGTTTGAGACGTGCATGGAAGACTAGTCATTTCAATGTCATCACCCCCAATCACAAGAAATATCTCTTACTGGAGATGTACTGCTTGTTACATCGCCTGGCTAGAAGTTAGGGTGCTACCTGAATGTGAGTGATGTCTGCTGGATGAGCTGTCATCAGGATTACATCTTGGATGATGTACGAGCACATCCACTCATGCATGGATTGTGCCATCCCAAATAGAAGCATGATGCTCTCCTTCAAAAAAAGGAAGCCAATCTAGTGGTCCCATGCCATAAACAAACTTTACAACAAAAGGAAAAACTGTTGCAGAAAAGAGAAAAATCCCAGGATGCAAAAAACTCCCTTGCAAGCCTCAGTAAGAAGCTGAGATCCCCCATAAAATCCTCCAAAGCTAGTTACGAAAATAAAATTGCCAAAGATTCCAAAGACAACCACAAAGCATTCTATATATATATGTCAAGAATCTAAATGGCAATGCTCAGATCTGCTCTGAGCTACAACAGAATGGCATTAAATATACTGATCCCAAGGATATTGCCAATATCCTGGCAGATCGATTCAGTTCCAACTTCACCCCCCCTCTCACCCCCTAAATGGTCCATCTCAATACTGGAAGGTTGCCAAACTCTGGTAATAATGGCCACACAGGTAAAAAACGCACTCTCCAAAGCTAAGAATACAGCATCCATGGGACCAGATGACATCCTGGGCTGTGTACTACATGAACTACAAAATGAACTGGCACCTCACCTAAGTGTCATGTTTAATCATAGCCTCACCTCAGGCTTTGTGCCCACTGAGTGGCGCACAGCTACAGTTATCCCACTCCACAAGAGGGAATCCACCTTGGATCCCAGGAACTACTGCCCCATCAGTCTGATGAGCCTGATCTGCAAGAACATGGAACGTATTATCATGGAACTTATAAATGAAGACATTGGCAAGCTTAAAACACTGTATCCTACCCAGTTTGGGTTCGTGAAGGGCCAATCTTGTCTCCTGAACCTTATTGACTTCTTTGAATCAGTCTCCAGAGCCGTGGATGAGGGTAAGGCAGTCCACACAGCCTATCTGGACCTCGCCAAGGCCTTTGACACCATCCCTCACTCAGGAATCATAGATAAAATTACTAAGCTGGGCATTAATCCCTACATCACTCGATGGGTTGCCAACTGGCTTACTGACAGAACCCACACTGTAAAAGTAGCTGACTCCAAATCCAGCTCCAGACAAGTGACAAGTGGAGTACCTCAGGGTTCAGTCCTGGGACCTCTCTTTTTTGGCATCTACTTCTCTGAAGTACAGGCCAACATTAAGGGACTTTGGCTAACAAAGTTTGCAGATAACTGCAAACTGGGAGCCATTATTGAATCCCCACATGATGTGGATACTCTACAAAAGGGCCTTACAGAAACAGATGCTTGGTGCCAGAGCCATGGGCTCAAGCTCAATGCCATGAAATGTATAGTTATCCCCTTTGGGAAAAAGTATGTAGCCATGAATTATCACATAGGTGGCAGCAAACTAAACACCAAAAGTGTGATAAGAGACTTAGGGACACAGGTGGACAGTGGTCTTATCTTCAATAACCACATCGCCACAACAGTCGGGAAATCCTTCTATGTGGCACACCTCATCACTAAGGGTTTTTCATCCAAAAAAAGGAGGTCATTGTCCCACTGTACTCCTCCCTCATTAGACCCATTACAGAATACAACACCTCATTTGGTATGTACCTCTCAAGACATCTGCAACAACTGGAAAGGCCGAAGAAATACCTCACTAAAAGAATCACAGGCCTAAAGCAGATGCCCTATGCTGACCACCTTAAAAAACTCCAGCTATACTCTGTCGCATATCGTCTACTCTGCGGCGATCTCTGCTTAACATACAAAGCCATGTCAATCCTAGAGCTGTTGGACATGCTACACTTAAAGAAATCCCAATCCCTCAGAACCACACGCTCCAAGGATCTAAATCTTGTCATCACAATAAACAAAACATGCTGGAGGGATAGGTTCCCGACCCAGAGACTCCCCAGACTCTGGAATAGACTGCCCATACATGTCAAGCAGAGTGCCTCTTTAGACCTCTTCAAAAAGAACCTTGATGACTGGATGGGAGAAAGGAAATTCACCCCAGGGATCACGTCACCCTGCTAGACAGGGGTTCAGGGAAGTAAATAGTGTGGGAAGAAATAGCCAGGGAATTGTTATGGATAGGCTTGTATAGGCCCTAGGGTCGATAGCCTTGTACCAACCTATAAACCTATGGACAATGACCACATGGCCTACCACATCTAGGTGTGGACACTGCAATCACTGATGCCGGGCTAGAAGTTAGGGTGCTATCTGAATGTGAGTGATGTCTGCTGGATAAGCTGTCATCAAGATTACATCTTAGACAATGACCACATGGACTACCATGTCTAGGTGTGTACACTGCAATCACTGACGCTGGCCTAGAAGTTAGGGTGCTATCTGAATGTGAGTGATATCTGCTGGATGAGCTGTCATCAGGATTACATCTTGGACAATGACCACATGGCCTACCATGTCTGGGTGTGGAGACTGCAATCACCAATGCCAGGCTAGAAGTTAGGGTGCTACCTGAATGTGAGTGATGTCTGCTGGATGAGCTGTCATCCGGATTACATCTTGGACAATGAACACATGGCCTACCACGTCTGGGTGTGGACACACTGCAATCATGTACACCAGGCTAGAAGTTAGGGTGCTACTGAATGTGAGTGATGTCTGCTGGATGAGCTGTCCTCAGGATTACATCTTGGACAATGACCACATGGTCTACCACATCTGGGTGTGGACACTGCAATCACTGACAGAGCAGTGGAAGTAGTGCCACTACAGGAGTGGCTATAGCTTCTCTCTGACAACATGCCTGAGTCTTTATTACGGCCCTAACATATGTCATGTGGCAGGTACTGACACCCTAGCATCAGGAGGAGGGTGGACAGCAGGCCTCCAGAGCACCTATATCAACTTGCCTGTGTGGCACTTAATCCTCATGATGGCTACAGGGAGAATCAACCAGTTACCAGAACTGGATTAACCACACTACCCTAATCAAATATGTCACACTCAACCTGTCCTATGTCTCAGGTCTCTGTGTCATAGTTATGCATAACCATACTAACTGTGTCCAAAATAAAGGCAGGGGATGTTGGTGGCACAAACTCAGTGTCAGACTGACCCTATGCACCCTCTGACTGTGCATCTTCATTGCTGCCGTTATCATCGGAGGCTAACGATACTCTGACATCAGGCAGTAGGAGTTCCACAGTGTCACTAGCAGGATCACCTATGATAGCAAGTAGTCAACACAACAAAGAGAGAAATAGAATACAAACTGATCAAACGTATGTTATGTGAAATATAAATTAAAAAATAAGAGATGCTAATGCGATGAAAAAATGATTTTTAGGTAGACATACATCTACCTTATGTACATTAATAAGAATACAAAAGCTGTGTTGACCATGTACAGGTGGTTGTGCAAACTGACAACCAGATGTGCCTACATATAAAAAAGGGAAATGAAACATAGCTGATAAGGATCAGAACACAAATGACACAAGAAACAGAAAACAATCCCCATTGATGCATTTCCATACATCACAGCTGTCCAGATGTTCACAGAATATCCAGATTTTTCCTCATATTTTTGGTCTGGTCCTCAAAACATTTGTGGTTTTCTGGCAAATTACTGAGGATTAACATCACTAAATAATAGCAGACATTTGAGTTTCAGACTTCATATCCTTTACAAAATGTATGTGAACACAACTCCTGTTATTCTAGCAACTTTCCCAGTTTATAAGAGCAATATTTAAAATCTATCCCTGCTTTTGAGCCTTTGTATCCCCATTATTTTAGGCTTTGTCCTGATTTCTTGAGCTAAGAGGTTGAGAGCAATGCACATTTCACACAAGAGTTTACTGTCCATGTGACAAAGGGAGATTCTGCCAGCACAGCTATCTGGAATTTTGTAAATAATTATTTGTCATTAGTGAATATCAACATGATTTATATAAAAGTGTGACAAAGGAGAGATACTGCCAGCCCAGCTATCTGGAATTTAGTAAACAATTATATGTCATTGGTGAATATCAACATGATTCATATAAGATGCTTGTGTTACAAATGTATTAGAATTGTATGTCATGTATATATAAAACTAGGTTTGTACATTGTGTTTAAAAGATATTTTATAAAGTGTTTGTGCTTAAAATGTAACCACAGTATGCCCTACTGGAATAGAACAGAAATGTACATGCACTATTGTAACTGTTTAAATGTATATATTTTAACAGTGGAAACTGGAACACATGATGTTAACTTCAGTCTAGCAAACTTCAGAAACAAATAGCTGAAACTAAATTACTTTATGGTAGCTACAGACAGGATGTGTGTACTAGGGAACTTTCTGTATTGTGTTGGGAGTGTTTCATTGTTTTATGACTTCCAGCACCTGCCAAAGATCTGAGGAAAAGCCCTGGTCTATGTATTTTACAGGTAGATGCTAAATGCCAGCTGTCATCAGTGTTTTTTTAGGCTTGGGGACTAGAAGTCAGATGACAAAAAAATTATGTCATTCTGCAAGCTAGCCCAGTAGTAATATTTGAGATATCAATCTGAGAGGTCTCTTAGAGAGGCACAACATTCTGTATTCTGTCTTTGACCTGACAACAACTAGAAGATCCATTTACTGCATTTGCCTTGCTCTCAAGTAAGTTAACTAAGATAACGTAATTATCTTAGATTCGGTCAGGAATATAGTGAAGCATAGTTTAGATGTTTTTTTTTATTTATTTGAAACTGTCCTGCAATATTGCTTTAAATATTTCCCGCTGTTTTTAACTCTGATGTCACTGTGATTATATGCTGAGTATTTTCTTGTTCTTTTATTATTAGTTGCCATGTTTTTTCATGCAATGCCAAAGAGAAACAACTCAAGCTTTGTACTATACTACCAACTGTTATCTACGTTTATACAAGTTCTGATACATACTGATAAGTTTTATATTGTTTATGTATTCTACTTTTATCATTTTTTTTAAATTTTGCATATTTCTGCTTTGAACATTTTTTTGTCAAGTGTCTATATTTTTATTTGACTGTATTAATTGTGGAGCTTTTCTCCCCAGGCCTCCACTGAAAATGGGTTCCTGACCCAGTGGACTTTCCCAGTCAACACATTTCAATAAATAAATAAATAAATTATTATTAAATATATTTAAACCTTTCATTGTGGCTGATCTGTGTAGAAATATTTAAGTTCTGAGAGTACTTGCATATTTATTTGGTGACACAGTGTAGGCCACTCCTAATAACCTTGCTCTTGGTCAAACTACCATTTGTATTAATAGTAACATTACACAGTAAGATTGGACACCCTTTGTTAAGGGCCTTAAAGTAGCTGATAAGGAGTTGGCTGGTGACAGTGATAACTACCTTATAGTCTTGGCAAAAGGGGGCATAGTTAGTAAACCTGTGCCAGCCATTCCCAGGTGTGTGTGTGTGTGTGTGTGTGTGTGTGTGTGTGTGTGTGTGTGTGTGTGTGTGTGTGTGTGTGTGTGTAAATCAAACCTCAAAGAGAGAAAGTACGTCAGTTACTTGGACAGGCACATGAAGCACTGGTTGGAAAGAGAGGGTGCTGGAGGCCTTGGCTTAGCCACTTAGCTGAGATATCATCTCTATAGCTGTGCCAGTAGGGAGTTCTATTGGGGATCTGGAGAAGGAGGGATAAACCAGCCCCTGCCTGACTATGGTCTCTATGTGCTCTTAAGGGAAAATTGCACTTGATGCAGAGAGCTGCATCTAGAAATATTGTGTGTGTGTACTTTCTATCCTCCCAATGTACATCCACCACTGGTGCCAGTGGTGAGGATTGAGGCTTCCTGATTATTGGTCCAGTGGTGGGGCGTCACAGTCCAGTTTCCCCTCCAACTTTTTTCACTCCTTCGGTGTCTCTTCCGTCTCACCATTTTCCCATTCTCACTGTCTCACTCTCTCTCTCTCTCTCTCTCTCTCTATATATATATATATATATATATATATATATATATATATATATATATATATATATATATATATATATATATATATATATATATATATATATATATATATATATATATATATATATATATATATATATATACAATGACAGTTATTGTGCACCTACAAGTTCTGTAGTAAGACACTTGGTTTGTCTTCCACATCAGCCCCAACATCAATGCTTTCTGTGTGAACCCTATGCTGAGCTGTCTGGATCCCTGACAGTGGACAGGAACTCGTCTTTTCTAATCAGTGGTGGTTCAGTATCAAGACTGTCTGTCATGACCCTACATTCCTGGCAATTGCAGCTGCCTTATGTCTCAACTGTGTAATCATATCACGGCCCTATGTCTTAATTTTGAATATGTATGTCCAGGACCTCCATCCACATTTACATCATTGACCACTTGCTCCCAGATATGGTCATGGGAGGACTTGTCTACCCAAACCTCCAAGACCTCCTAAAAGCATCTCTCAGTGGTCCTGTGCACACTCATAAAAGACAGCACCTCACAACACATAACTCTGAAAATCATAGTAGATCCTTCCAAGCCCATAAGGCAACACACCACACAACCAAACATTCTAGTTATTGGATTCTATTGTAAGACATACTGATGTCCCCCTTACCAGGCTAAACAAGGAGAGGATCATAGTGATCTGCCTGTCTGGAACCAGGATCCACCAGATCACGCATGCACTTAGGTCTTTAAACCACAATACCAGTATGACATGGTCATAGTGCATGTGGGCTTAAGTGACCTAAGATGTACCTCAGTAGACTATATGAAGAGAGCCATCACCCAGAATGATACCATAGTACAAGGACAAAATGACTGACTTTAACAATTGGCTAAGCTTCTGGTGTCATTCTAAGGGAATCCAGTATCTGTCTGCCTGGGATGACATGATCGACAGACCATGCTGCTTTGCCAGAGATGGTCTGCACCTGTCGCCCTTGGGATTCTGGATACTGGCAAAGGCTCTTGCCACTCCTATAGTGCCTTTTTTAGGAAAGGTTCAAATGACAAATTCACCACCGTAACAGGTACAAGCAAGCAAAATCTGAGGGTAATGCTACTCAATGCTAGAAGTCTAAACCTCAAAATGCACTCACTCGAGGCACTCCTTAAAATGGAGAACATTGACATCTGTGCAGTGACAGAGACCTGGTTCAAAGCTCCAGAGAGCACCCTTGCATTACCAGGCTATAATTCATACCACACCTTTTGGCCACTAAACCCGGACCGAAACACTAAAGGTGGAGGCGTGTCCATATTCATTAAGGATATCTACACCTCCAAGCTAGTTGTTCAGCATAATGCATCCAAGATTATCTAAGTTCAACTAACTCTGGGAAAAAACACAATCCAGATTGTAGCTTGCTACAGACCCCCCACCATGCCCCAGGATTCCCACTCCTCTTTTCTTGATACACTGGAAAATATTAAGGTACAACCCAACACTCTAATAATGGGTGATTTCAACTACCCTACCATTAACTGAGAAAACTACTTATGTACCAACTCTTTTGCTCAACATTTTCTGGAAATCATCAATTCCAATGCCTTGGACCAACTCATCCACACCCCCACCAGGGACAGCAATATCCTAGACCTGGTCATCACCAACATGGGTGACCGGTGTTCCACACCAGAGGTCAGCTCCTTGTTGGCCAGATCTGACCACAAGCTAATCACCCTAGACATCCACATCCCGATCCCACCCCCCATTAGGAAAATAACCGTAAAAAATTTCTCCAAAGCCAACTTCACACTTCTTAAGACAGAAGTGGCAAACTTCAGGACACCCATGCAGATGGACAATAGAGGTACGACTGCTGAATCCTACTCAAATGCACTTTATAAGCACTTACACGAGTGCATGGATCGTGCTATCCCTAACAGAACCAAGATGCTATCCTCCAAAAAAAAGGAAGCCAATCTGGTGGTCTTTTGCCATAAACAAACTCTACAACAGAAGAAAGAAACTGTTGCAAAAAAGAGTAAAATCCCACGATTGGAGGAACTCCATGGTCAGCCTCAGTAAAAAGCTGAGATCCCTCATAAAATCCTCTAAAGCTAGTTATGAAAACAAAATTGCTACTGAATCTAAAGACAACCACAAATCATTCTATAGCTATGTCAAGAATCTCAATGGCACACTCAGATCTGCTCTGAGTTACAGCACAATGACACTAAATATACAGAACCAACTGATATTGCCAACATCCTGGCAGATAGGTTCAGTGCTAACATTACGCCCCCTCTCACCCCCTAGAGGGCCCATCTTTATACGGGAAGAATGCAAAGTTCCTGCAATCACAGCTGCACAGATAAAAACCTCAATCTCCAAAGCCAAGAACACAGCATCCATGGGACCTGACAACATCCCAGGCTGCCTTCTACATGAACTACAGAATAAACTGGCACCCCACCTAAGTACCATGTTCAATCATAGCCTCACTTCAGGCTTTGTGCACATTGAATGGTGCACTGCGATGGTTATCCCACTCCACAAAGGGGGGGGCCACAACAGACCCCGGGAACTACCGCCCCATTAGCCTGATGAGCCTGGTCTGCAAGGCCATGGAACGTATCATCATGGAACTCATAAACAAAGATATTGGAGATCTCCAGACTCTGGACCCCACACAGTTTGGGTTTGTAAAAGGCAGATCATGTATCCTAAACCTGATAGACTTCTTTGAAGTAGTCAACAAAGCCATAGATGAGGGTAAGGTAGTTCACACAGCCTATCTAGATCTCACCAAGGCATTCGATACCATCCCCCACTCTGGAATTATAGATAAACTCACTAAACTAGGTATAAATCCCTATGTCACAAGATGGGTTGCCAACAGACTTACTGTCAGAACCCACACTGTGAAAGTAGCAGACTCCAAATCAGACTTCAGACCAGTGACAAGTGGAGTACCACAGGGTTCAGTCCTGGGTCCTCTCCTGTTTAGTATCTACTTCTCTGAAGTACAGGCTAACACAGAAGGTCTTTGACTAACTAAATTTGCAGATGACTACAAACTAGGAGCCATAATCGAAACTACTAATGATGTGGACATCCTACAAAAGGGCCTCACTGAGACAGATGCCTGGTGTCAAAGCCATGATCTCAAGCTCAATGCCAAAAAGTGCATTGTCATCCCTTTGGTAATAACTCTGTACCCATGAACTACCACATAGGTAGTAGTCTACTTAACACCGAAAGTGTGATAAGAGACCTTGGGACACAGGTGGACAGTAGTCTCTCCTTTGATAATCAAATCGCCACAGTGGTCAGGAAATCCTTCTATGTGGCACACCTCATCACAAAAGGTTTCTCATCCAGATAAAAAGAGGTCATTGTTCCCCTCTCATTAGACCCATTATAGAGTACAACACCCCTTTTGGTATGTACCTCACAAGACATCTACAACAACTGGAAAGGCCACAAAAATACCTCACAAAGAGGATTACTGGCCTCAAACAGATGCCTTACGCAGACCATCTCAAAAAACTCCAGCTTTACTCCGTCGCATATCGCCTTCTCAGAGGCGATCTCTGCCTAACATACAAAGCTATGTCAAACCCAGAGCTGTTCAACATGCTCCACTTAAAGAAATCCCAATCCTTGCGAGCTACACGCTCTAGGGACCTAAACCTTGTCACCACAATAAACAGAACATGCTGGAGGGATAGATTCCTGTCCCAGAGACTTCCCATACTCTGGAACAGACTACCTATCTATGTCAAACAGAGCTCCTCATTAGCACTCTTCAAGAAAAATCTTGATGATTGGATGGGTAATAGGAAATTCACCCCAGGGATCACCTCTGTGGCTCTGTTTGACAGGGGCACAGGAAAATCATTTTCTTGGGTGGCGAAAGCCAGGGTACCTTTCTGGCTAGGCTTGTATAGGCCCTAGGGCCAATAGCCTAGTACCTACCTATGAAACTATGAACATGATAGAGCTCTCTGAATATATGTTTCAGGTGGGTATGAATCTTGCCTTGAGTAGCATCCTACCTTCACCAATGATGATGCCACAATACAGGCAAAAAATGATTGACTTCAACAACTGGCTTAGTTTCTGGTGTCACAACAAGGGAAACAATATATGTCAGCCTGGGGAGACATGATCAACAAACCAAGATGTTTTGCCAGAGATGGTTTGCACTTGTCACCACTTGGCTTCCAGATACTGGTATAAACTTTATCTATCCCCGCAGTGCCTTTTTTAGGCTGTGTCAAGTTGTTAAACCCTCCAACATAATAAAAATCACTCATGACCACATAAAGGTACTGATACTCAATGCGAGGAGTTTAAATAACAAACTGCACTGCATGGAAGCGCTCCTCACCCTGGAGAATGCAGACATATGTGCAGTCACAGAAACATGGTAAAGAACCATGGAAAGCACTGTATCAAAACTACAATGCCTTTCATACATTTCAATCCCCCTCAGCGCAGGATAAAACAAAAGCAGGAGGTGCCTCAGTGTTCTTAAAGGACAAGTGCACTGCTAGACTGGTCCATCATGACTCACTTGAGCTGCTCCTTGCCCATCTAATCATAGGCGTGACCCCCTATCATATCCTTGCTAGCTGCAGATCCCCTAACATGAGTATAGAAAACCACACCTCCTACCTAAACCTATTGAATCTCTGAACATTCAGCCTGACACCATACTTATGGGTAACTTCAACTTCCCCTCCATTATATTGGGTGACTTCAACTACCCAAACATAGACTAGGAGCATTACTCTAGCTCCAACACCCTAGCCCAAAGGTTCCTAGAATTTATAAACTCAAATGCTTTGGAACAACTTGTTACCACTCCCACAAGAGGGGAAAACATACTGGACCTGATCATTACCAACATGGGGACTCTATGCTCCAGACCAGAAGTGACCCTCACTGGTAAGATCAGACCATAAACTAATCTCACTGGATATTCACATCCCAACCCCACCCCCTGCCCAGAAAACCACAGTGAAAAACTTCTCTAAAGCAAATTTCACACTCCTCAAAACCGAGGTAGAATCCTTCAAAGTCCCCAGGCCTGTGGAAAATACGGCCCAGACCGCAGAATCCTTTATAAACGAATTCTATGAACACCTTCAGGAATGCATGGATCATGTAATCTCAAATAAAACCAAGACCCAATCCTCCAAAGGCAAACATCCTGTCCGGTGGACCCCAGCCATAAACAAACTATACAATAGAAGGAGAAAGCTACTACATGATAGAGCAAAATCCCAAAAAGGGAAGGCATCTCTGATCAGTATTAGAAAAAAACTATGGGCACTCATAAAATCGTCTAAGGCCAGGTTCGAGAGAAAAATTGCACAGGACACTAAGGATAATCACAAGGCTTTCTTTAGTTATGTTAGGAACCTGGGTGAGAATTCCCAGATATGCTCAGAATTAGTCCAAAATGACACAAAATACACCAAACCCACAGACATTGCCAACATCCTAGCTGACAGGTTCAGCACAAACTTCTCCCCCCTCCCCACCAAAAGGGCAAATATCTATCCCAGCAGAGTGCTGCCCCCCTGATATCTCAGATGCTCAGGTAAGAGCCGCTCTCCAAAGCAAAAACACAGCATCAATGGGACCAGACGGTGCCCCGAGATGCAGCCTACATGAACTCCAAGAAGAGCTAAACCCAAACATAAAACTACTGTTCAATCTCAGCCTTACTACAGGATATGTACCCAAAGAGTGGCGTACAGCAACAGTGGTCCCTCTCCACAAAGGTGGTGCCTCAACGGATCCTGGAAACTATCGCCCCATTAGCCTGACTAGCTTGGTCTGCAAAGCTATGGAAAGGATCATCATGGACCTCATAAATAAAGATATTGGGGACCTACAGACACTGGATCCTACCCAGTTCAGCTTTGTTAAGGGCAGATCCTGCCTCTTAAACCTGGTCGATTTCTTTGAAACAGACACCAAGGCCATTGACGAGGGGAAGGTGGTCCACACAGCCTACCTGGACCTCGCAAAAGCCTTCAATACAATACTCCACTCGGGCATTATAGATAAGCGCACCAGCTTAAATATAAACCCCTATGTCACTAGATGGGTTGCAAACTGGCTCAAGAACAGAACCCACATGGTTAGAATTGCTGGAGCCATGTCAGACTCCAAACCAGTTACAAGTGGCATCCCACAAGGCTCAGTCCTGGGACCTCTCTTGTTCAGTATATATTTTTCAGAGGTACAGGCCAACATGGAAGGACTGTGGCTGACCAAGTTCGCAGATGACTGCAAACTGGGTGCCATAATCGACTCTCCAGCCAACACAACCATCCTCCAAAAGGGCCTCATAGAAACAGACAACTGGTGCCAGAGCCATGGCCTCAAGCTAAATGCCAAAATGTGTATAGTCATCCCCTTTGGCAAAAACAAAGTGCCCACAAATTACCACATAGGTGGTAATCCATTAAGTACAGAAGAAGTAATTAGGGACCTGGGGACCCAAGTTGATAGCAATCTCTCATTTGACAACCACGTGGCCAAAGTGGTTAGAAAAACATTTTATATAGCCCACCTAGTCATGAAGGGATTCACATCTAGATCAGGGGAGGTCATCGTGCCTCTTTACTCATTCTTCATCAGGCCCATAATTGAGTACAATGCCCCTTTTGGGATGTACCTTACCAGACACCTGCAGCAACTGGAAAGACCCCAAAAGTACTTCACCAAGAGGATCAAAGGGCTCAAACAGATGCCATATGCTGCTTGGTTAAAGAAACTCCAGCTCTACTCAGTGGCATACCGCCTGCTCAGAGGCGATCTGTGCCTGATGTATAAAGCCATGTCCAACCAGAAATTAATGGACATGCTGCACCTCAGAAAATCCAAATCCCATCGAGCTATGTGCTCGAGAGACTTGAACCTCAGCACTGAGATAAATAGGACATGCTGGAGGGACAGATTCATAACCCAGAGGCTCCCTTCACTCTGGAATAAAATCACAGTCCAGGTTAGGCAGAGTCCCTCATTGACTCTCTTCAAGAGGAATCTTGATGAGTGGATGGGAGATCATAGGTTTACCCTGGGTATCACTTCTGTGTCACTGTTAGACAGAGGCACAGTATACTAACCTCGAAAAAGGGCATAGCAAAATTAATTTAAAATGGGTGGCGAAAGCCGAACACACTCTGGCTAGGCTTATAAATGCCCTAGGGCAGATAGCCTAGTATGAACCTATGAACCTATAATTAGAGATTCTTTTGATTCATCTATTGTTTTTCTGTCAAATAAAAACATTGGCTTAATTCATTCTTCATATGTTTCTTTTGCAGATTTGCTTCAAATTGTTAAAATCTTCAGGAGTATTAATTTAAATATTGGTTTCACAGTAAAGAGTCTGAGGGTGCCATTAATAGTATTCATGATGAATTTAGGTTTTTAAAGTCTTCTTTCCAGCCTCCTTACCACTGCAAATTACTTTAAATTAATTATACAGACACAAGATGGGCATTTTTAAAAATGATGGCTCAAATCTATCTGGTGATGAAAATAAGGGTTTGATGGATTTAAAGGGCATTCATGATGTAATCATCACACATGTTGACAAGGGGAATGGTATTGTTGTTGTTTGGGTCTCCAAAGAATATAAGTGGCGTATTAACCACTGAACAGTGTATAACATAGTTATGTCTGGAATGGGACTCTACTGATATTTTAAACATAGCATTGATACCTTTTTACATGAAATGGTTTCTGGTAAAGTTGTCAGAAATGCAGCAAGAATGCAGTTAGTGAAATACCCAAGTATCCAAAGTCTTGTAGTGCAAGGAGGACCATGATTACACTCCAGTATCAGTTAAATAACACCAAACTTCAGTGCTACTCCAGTATGACAGACAAAAATCAAATGGCAACAGAACAAACCAAAAACAGTAAACTGAAGCGAGGACTGTTGTGGGTTAGCAAGTTTTAAATCCCTTGATAAATGTACAAAAAGATAAATGAAGCAAATCCAGATATAAAACAACCTTTTATTAAAGAAACATTCAAATAAAATATGGTAAGCACTTTTGTCTCATAACTCAGTGAAACTTCATCAGACCTGATAGTTTGTTCTACTCCAGAATGAGACATGATCTTAACAACACTTAGAAGGGTTCTTAATAATTGTTAAGCAAACACTATGCACTGTTAAGATCACATCTGGTACTAAAAGCTGACAGTGTCAGCCACTAAACAGTGGCAGCAGAACAAGAAATGGCTTTATTTTAAGTCCATTTCTGCTTGCTATCTACAACATTACAGCCACTAAAAATGTATTTGGGAACAAACTGCTTCCCTTAGACAGGGAATATGTAAGGATGTAAAGCATTTCCCTACTGCTTTACCATCTTTCAAAGCCAGTACAACATTTTTGTGTTTTTTATTTTATTTTTGTTTAACTAGTAGTACATGGAGCAGATAAATCTCCATGCTCTACAAAGCTTTATGATCAAATCTCCGATCGTAACTTAGTATTATATCTTCTTGACATGAATGCCTATGCTCTACAAAGCTGTATGATCAAATCTATGATCGTAACTTATTATTATACCTTCTCAACATGAATGCCCATGCTCTACAAAGCTTTACTATTATCACCCCTACCTCCCACACTAAACTATTAGGAGTAGAAATAGATAGCCTAAAATTTGACATTCATATAGCCCAAACTATCAAGAAGGTTCACAAAAAACTAGGTCTCCTTTACTGGAATAAGCAATTTCTCACTAATCACACCAAGACCACTATTGCCAGGACACATCTGTTGTCTACCCTCCTCTACGCATCCCCAATTCTAACCAACCTCCGTAAAACTGACCTACAAAAACTAGAATATTGTTACAATAAGATTGCTAGATTTGCGACTGGGATTCCTTCTAGGACCCATCACTGTATAGCTCTCAAACAACTAAACTGGATAGAGTTACCTCAGCTACTGAAACTCAATCAATTGACATTAGCCCACAAACTATAGTACTACCCAACTAAAACTCTGGCTCTCCAAAACCTAATTATCCCTTATTCTACAACAAGAACATTAAGATCTAGCAACCAAAACCACCTAAAAATCACCAGACATAACAACGATGCAGGGAAATCTCGCTACAGCTATTCTATCTCCAAAGCCTGGAATACACTACCTAGCCACCTGACTTCCATTAGCTCTACCCCACAATTTAAAAAGCTCCTCAAAACCCACTATACTAATGCCTGGCTATGCTCCTGTGACACCCCAGGATAAAATACCTACTGTACAGCCTATCTTTTCTCTTTACCAATACGTACTACGAATCCCTCATCTACCTAATAGTACCCTATGACTTAACTGGAATCTTACTTTACACAACATGTCTGTTTCTCTGTTTCATCCCATCCACTAACCATCATTCCATATTAGCTGCAACTTTTTCCACACCACCTTCAAATTTAAACAATTGTGCATATCATATCTATACCACCATGTTGAGTTGCAAGGCTCATACATCCAAAGACCTGCAAAATTAGTTAATACACTAAATCTGTTAATAGCAAAACTAGAATATGTATGTGAATCTCATTAATATTCATTGATTTCTTTAGCTGTTTTTAACAGCACTATTGCAAGATACACTTATTATAATACTCTACCTACAAATTGTTTATATTTCTTTCTCATCCTGTTGCTATGTGACATCTTAGGAATTTTATTTTATTTATTTTATCCTATAATGTCCTTAATCTATGTCATGTTTGTATCTGATTTCTCTCTGATTTAATGTTCATAGGTTCATAGATTAGTACTAGGCTAACTACACTTGTGGGCCATTTCAAGCCTAGCCAATTACCCCATGTGAGAATCAAACTCTGCACCTTGTGTCTTTAAGGTAAACACCTTAACCATTATGCCATCCTCCCACCCCTAAAACTCATCTGACTATGGGTGTTATGATAGCTGAAACACATCTTTCTCAGGCAAGAGCTTCTGGGATTCAAACTCATGACCCTCAGTCTTCAAAACCAGCACTTTAACCACTATGCTAGCAAGCCTACATTATATCATATCTAATTTAATGTATTATGCTATGATTTTATGTATTATGTTTAGAGCTTTTCTCCCCGGGCATCCGCTGAAAATGAACCTATGTCTAGTCGGACCTTCCCTGTAAACAAATTGTGAGAAAAATATGTATTCACATATATAGTATTCATATATGTATTAGTGTTATGCTTGCTGCATTAGAAGTCTAAAAGGGTTAACACATTTATTCTGTTACAGGCTGGAAAATAATTGCATGTACTTTCTGCCTTTGCTTCTGGTCAGCTCAGTGAATGACCTTGTTCATACACTGAGAAACAGATGATTTTGCTAGCATTAGGAGAATAGAACAATACAGCATTCTGAAATGTTATTAGACTTAGGCAAATAACCTTGTTCATGTTTAGTGAACACTGCAGCTGTAGAGGAACTAGATAAGACTATAGGCTGTAATCAGTATATGCTTTGTGCTCAAAGTAGGAAAGAATCACGAATTGTAACACCGAATATGAGTGAATTGTTACAGACCGGTGGTCAGCAAGACCACGTTGTTTTTGAGAAAACTTTCTCATGGGAACATTTATAATTCTTATATCAGTAGAAAAACTTAGTAAACACCTGTTTTAGAACAATGCTTAGAGTTGTATTTAATTACGTCAGCTTAGAGGGCAATGGCTTATAGAACAGTATAATAATGAAGGATTTCCTGTATAATGTCAGACAAACTTCTGAACTGCATTTTTGTCTCTTTGTACAAGAATAAAGGAACCTTAACTGAACCTTGGCTGCATTGATCTTTGATTTTTCCTTTGACAAGTTGGTCCTTCATTGACCAGAAACCTGTCAGTTATCCCAGATCAGACAGGCCTGGTGGCTTGAATCCGTATGGAAGAAGTTACCGAAATGGTTCTTCTTGCTTGAAAAGACCTCCGACTGAATTGTCGTATAAACAGAGGCCGGCCACTTTCTGATCTGTAGCTAACGGGCAGGTTTCAATCGGACTGGGGTGATGAATTGCTGAGGCTCAGGTAAGGTGATTCTACTTTTTTTCCTGTTTTAGATCAGGGACTTGATTGCATTTGTTCAGTCAGGATTTTTGTGTAAATACAGGGACAGAAAAACTGCTATCTTGTCATAGGTCAGGGAAACAGAATAAGTAGGCAGGTAGTCTGAAGGGACTATAAAATCTTCGTGGTACCACGTTAAAAATAAGAAGGGTCACGTAACATTTATAAGGTTAGGACAAAATGGGTAATAAGTGTACAAAACGACCCCAAAATCTGCCGTTAACCGAAGACGCAGAATACATGCGGTCACGACGTGCGGATAACATTAAGTACTACACGAAGTGGGTTAATAAATATGAATTTGATGGTAAACTAGAAAAATCCTCACTTGTCAAACTTTTAAAACAACTCAAAACTGATTCTAAAGGGCAGGTAAAAAGACAGCGCAAATTAGGAATTCCTCAGGCACACAGGTGGATTGAGGAAGCGAACCGAAGGGAACAAATAAATAAGAACTCAAAAGCAATGTTTTTAGATAAAGAGGATAATAACTTGGTTATAGCATCAGCCTCTCCACCCCCTCCACTTCCCTTGCCAGAATATGAAGCAAGTGAACAGGCAGGTCCACCCCCACGATACCCTGCTGTTCCGTCAGGTAGAGGTGTTACAAAAGCAGAGCCGTTTGTCAGAGATCCTGTCGAGACTAGGTCTCGAACACACAATTTGAGAGGGAATATTGAGCTATATCCAATAAATAAAAATTTGCGATCTATGAGTGAAGAGGAGATATGCCCACTCATAGAAGTACCAAATCCTCAGGCAAGACAAGAAGGGCAGGACCCAACACTCCTAGTATACAGACCGTGGACACCGGAAGATATCCGGAAAGCCACAGAGGGAATTCCCCATCCAAAAGTTAATTTTAGAAAGTTTTTAAAAGACTTGAAAGGTATGAGGTTAAGTTATCACTTAAACGGAGTGGAAGTAGAAAAAGTAGTCAGACAAATAGTAGGACCAGATTGGCACATGATCAGTGGCAACTGGAATCCCCGTGACGCTGCGCTTAAGCCCCTCCCACATAGCAGCGCAGAGTTAGACAACAGAGTGAAAGGTCTAACAGACCGAATCTCTGAGAAATGGAAGCCTAGGGCGGACTGGACTTGCATTAATCAATGCATCCAACAAGAAAGTGAAACTGTTGATAGGTATTATGCCAGATTATTAGAATGCTTTAATAACCATTGTGGAATGCAGATACCTGAAGACCAAACACATGATTCCTCATATGAGCAGCAGCTAAATAATGCATTTTTAAAAGGCAGTATTGCAGCCATAAGCAGTTTTATTACGAAGCATATGGTAGACCATCGCACAAGCAGATTACAGTCACTGTTTGAATATGCTAGGCATGCCGAAAGGCATTTTAATAACAAAAAGAAAAAGAAAGCCCAAGTATTCGCTGTAGATGACAGAGAAATTTATTTAGTACAGTCCAAAAAGAAGGGCAGGAAGAATGCCCAGGGAAACAAACAATCTGATCAGCAATCAGAGGACTTTGAAGGGCGAAAGAAAAGGGGTGAATGTTTCAAATGAGGTAAAAAGGGACATATGGCAAAGGATTGCAAGAAAAATAAGAAGGCAGCTATGGAGGATAAAAATGAAGAGGGTGAGGACTGACTATATGATAGTCAAGAATCACTGGATATGAATAACGAAGAAGGGACAAATGAGAATGTGATAGAGAGCAGAGAATGTGTTAGGAGAAACAGAGAAAGTGCAGGAAGCTACCGATAGTGAAGAAAATGAAATATTAGACCTAGCCTTATTGAGCTTGGAGCTCTATTTGGCTGACACGAAACCAGAAATTACACTCCTGGTAGAGGGGAGGGAAGTCAAATTTCTGTGTGACTCAGGGGCATCACGAACCCTGGTACACCCCTCCAAACTACCGGAGAATTCAGAGTCACATGATTACATATTAGTGAAAGCGGCTAATGGACAGCTGTACCGGGAGCCTCTCTCCCATAATATTGCAATAACAGATCCTGTTTCAGGATTAACCCAGAAAAGTAAAATTGTTGTTTCTGCGAAATGCCCAGTGAACCTTTTGGGCAGAGACCTTATGCAACTATATGGCATAGCAGTAGTCCCAACCATGCAGGGTATGGAAGTACAGCGACAAATTAAAACTTTTGCAGTGCAATTGGAGGGTGAAACATTTTATTGGTCCAGCCAGGATTTGGTTACGACCGGTCCTGGGGCAATAACTGGAGAGTTAATGAATGTAGCTATCAGTAAGTTCCCCTCCCTTTGCATTGACATACAACATCTGTTGCACTGTACTCTGTATTATTGTAATACACCAGGACCTGACAAAGAATATGAGCAAGAATTCTTTAAAAACCATGCAAACAGATTAGTATTGCGTAATCTGTACTGGGACATGAAAAGGAACAGTGTAGTTAGCTGTTCATTGCCCCAGGAGTTCTTTGCACTGTATAAATCAAATCGATTACCATGTTAGTTTAACTAAAGACAAAGATGTGAAATGGGCAGACCTAGGAGAAAAAGTCACAAAATGGGAAAAGCAGACAGAGTCAGAACTGTCAGAACAAGGAGTACAAAGACAGAAATTGAATTGGATAACACAGACACACCCAGCTGTACACTTGCAGTCAAGTGGGGACAACTGAGAAGCACTCTTATTAGAAGTGGAAGGAAAAGCTTTAATAGACATACCAGAGACTCTGGTCAACAGGAAAATCAGATGTAGGACTTATTCGTACAGCAGGACCAGTTACCATCACGCCAAAGTCAGTATTTAGACCACAAAAAAGGCAGTACCCCTTAAGAAAAGATGCAGAAGCAGGTATTAAACCTATCATAGCAGCTTTACTTAAGGAAGGGGTGCTGGTGGAATCTCCTGATTCACCATGTAACACACCCTTATTCCCGGTTAAAAAAGCAAATGGAGAATGGCGTATGGTCCAAGATTTGCAAGCTGTAAATGATGCAGTAATATCAAGGGCACCCACGGTGCCAGATCCACACACCCTATTAAATGATCTAAATCCCCAACAAAAATATTTTTCTGTGGTAGATATTAGCAATGCGTTCTTTTCAATACCGATACACCCTGACAGCCAGTATTGGTTTGCATTTACATTTCAGGGGAAACGGTATACATATACGCGACTACCACAGGGATATTGTGAAAGTCCAATGATATTCTCACAAGAGATGGCAAGTAACTTGGCGAGGTATACCCCACCGAAAGATAGTCAGATTTTACTTTATGTTGATGACATCCTGCTGTCAGCCCCCACCCAGCAAGATTGTAAGGAAGACACTATAGCATTACTGAAATTCTTAGCCGCTGAAGGACTCAAAGTAAGCAAAGATAAATTGCAGCTTTGGAGAAAACAAGTTAAGTACCTTGGATATGTAATATCCAAAGAGGGTAGGACATTAGATGAAGACAAAAAAATAGCAATCTTACAAGCACCAAAACCCACAACCAAGAAGGAAATGATGTCCTTTCTTGGTACGACTAATTTTTGTCGGAGCTGGATCCCAAAATATACTTTGGAATCTGCACCGTTAACCAACCTGATTTTTCAGAAGCCTATGGCAGCACAAGATTTGATACAATGGACACCAGAAGCAGAATTAGCTTTCTGTAAACTGAAACAGTTGATAGCATCCCCATTGGTTTTAGGATTACCAAACTATCATAAACATTTCTTCCAAACTGTAGATTGTAAGCAAGGTTATATGATGTCAGTATTGACACAACAGCATGGGGACAAGCAATGCCCTATTGCTTACTATTCATCACAACTGGACCCAGTGGCGCGGTCTTTGCCCCACTGTGTACAAGCAGTAGTTGCAGCCGCAATGGCAGTGCAGGCTTCGGCCTCAGTAGTATTATTCCACCCTCTCACATTGAGAGTGCCTCATGCAGTCGCGATTATTTTACTGCAAGAGGAGGTAGCATATCTTTCCCCTGCTAGGCATCTATCCTGTATGACTATCTTGTTGAGCCAACCTCACATGACAATTGAACATTGTACAACTTTGAATCCTTCTACCTTGTTCCCAACTCCTGCAGATGGCACAATGCACAGCTGCCTGCAGGTAATTGAGCAAAAGACACTGCCCAGAAAAGACCTCACGGATGTTCCCTTGGATGATGCCGAGGTGACATTTTACATGGACGGCTCATGCAGAAAGGGTCCTACAGGACAGAACCTAACAGGATATGCAGTAGTTTCTGATACTGCAATTATAGAAGCAAAACCTTTACCACATAGCTTATCTGCACAAGCAGCAGAATTGATTGCCTTGACACGAGCATGTACCTTAGCAAAGGGTAAATGTGTGAACATTTTTACAGACAGCCAGTATGCTATTTCTACTGTACATGTTTTTGCGCAACAGTGGAAAAATTGAGGAATGGTGACATCTACTGGCAAACCGATTAATCATGCACAGTTTATTTTAGATTTGTTAGAATCAATTCTGTTAACTCAGAAAGTAGCTATTTGTAAATGCATAGCTCATACCAAGCAACAAGATAGGATTTCAAAAGGCAATGCTAGAGCTGACACAGCTGCAAAGCAAGCAGCCTCAGAAGCATTTCTTTTGAACGAGGAATTACAACCTTCTGAGATTTTAAACTTAGACATGTTGAAAACAATGCAAATGCTTACTACACAGGCAGAAAAACAAAAATGGGTAAGGCGAAGAGCACTCCTCAAGGAAGGACTGTACATCTCCAAAGAAGAAAAAACAATATTGCCATCTAATTTGTTTAGATATGCAGCTTTGTTGAGCCATGGGCAATGCCCTGTCTCAACAGGGGGGATGGTACAGTTAGTCAACTGGGTATTCACTACATACGGATTTACAAACTATACAAAAAAATTTTGTTTATCATGCCATACTTGTAACAAACATCATGCACAGGGGGCGTTAAAGCCCAAGAAAGGGAGTTTCCCTACACCACCGTATCCGTTTCATACTATTTGTATGGATTTCATAGAATTGAGTAAATGTGAAAATAAAAGTTACTGTCTTGTCATTGTAGATATGTTTTTCAAATGGGTGGAAGCTTTTCCGACTAAAAATCCAGATGCAGCTACAGTTGCAAAGGCTCTGGTTAAAGAGATTATTCCTAGATTTGGTATACCGGAAAGGATCTACAATGACAATGGCACACATTTTGTAAATCAAACTATACAGCAACTCAGTAGATATTTTGGAATTTCTTTAAAAAAACATTGTGCATATCATCCTCAATCTGCAGGGCTGGTGGAGAGGCACAATGGGATTTTAAAGAACAAGCTTAGGAAGTTGATGTCAGATACACAAAAGAATTGGGTGTACTGCCTGCTCCTGGCACTGTTGAGCATGAGAGATATTCCGATTGTGAAAGGATTGACTCCTTTTGAGATAATATTTGGGAAGGCATACTATACCCCTCAGTGAAAATCTCTCATGTCCACGGGCCAGGAAGCAGACTGTACACTAGCAAGATATATGGGACGTATGCTGAATTCTAAACATCTTTTGCAGTCTTCTGTTTCAGGTAAAGAGCTAAATCAACCATTGGAAGTGACAATAGCCCAAAGCGACTGGGTCTGGGTGAAGATTGTCAAGCGGAAGAATTGGAACTCGCCAAAGTGGGAGGGACCTTACCAGGTCCTCTTGTCGACACCTACAGCAGTCAAGATCGGTGAGAAATCCTCTTGGATCCATTTGACACACTGTAAACTTTGCAAAAACTTTGAGCTAGATAAAAATCTTGCTGTTTCACAGAAAGACTAAACATGACAGAATCTAGAGCAAACAGGAATGCAGAACAACCCCAGAAGTATTGCATAGTTATCCTGTTAATTGTACTGACAATAATAATCTTTTTGCTGTGGCCCATCCTTTTTTCAGCCACACCAGCTGAACTTGAATAAACGTGATGAGCTGACCATAGACTGGCACCCGAACTTTAACACTTATCAAGCAATTACACGTGTGTGTGCTGAGACTTTTAATGTTTCGAATTGCTGGATTTGCACAGCCATACCAACAGCATACAGGGGGTTATTAATGACTGCAGTCCCTCTAGGGGTCATTGAGACCTGGGAAAATTTGGTTTATGAGACTGTAGCTATCAAAGCACATGATAAAGTAGCACTGTATTTGCCTGTGACACAAAAGGGAATTGTGTGTTTTTATAAGAATGACACAATTCAAGTGGGTTGGAGCAGGTGCAATGTGACTGTACATTACAAATGTTATACCAAAGCAAAGAGAATGGATACAGTTTGTAATTTGAATTATGACTCATTTCTCGAGTCCATGCACAAGACTATTGATGAAGTGCAACGTAATCCTGTTCTTTTTAAGCAACTGTCTGTAATAGATAGGAAAATGTTTCATGCAGGGCAGCCATTTCGTAGTAAAGTAACTACTAAGGTAGAGGATTGTTATTTTGTGTGTGGTAAGAAAGCATATAAATGGTTACCTGAGAATTGGTCCGGCAGTTGTTTTTTGGGGTACCTGGTTCTGGCCATACGACACACTGCAGTTTTGCCTCAGGGAAATATTCGAAATACCCGAGATGTAGCCAAGAAAGCTGTCAGAAAGCCTGAGAATCCAGTGGGACGGATCGAGGCAGGCTGGAAAGACCATCATACCATGGATACCAAGCTGACGCACATGGACTTGAGTGATGCTGTCATATCATGGGCAGGCATATTACCAGCATATGGAGTGGCAAAATCAATTTGGGAACTGCGAAAACTGTCTAAACTTCTCAAAGTAATGAGTAATGCAACTTTTTCTGCTCTTGAATTGATAACTGATGAACTGAATGCTATGAGAACTGTAGTGCTCCAGAACCATATGGCTCTCGACTTCACCCTAGCGGCGAGAGGTGGTACGTGCGCTTTAATCAAAGAAGTGTGTTGTGCGTATATACCTGAACCTGATTATCAACATGAGATAAACGACCACCTTGAGCTGATACAGCAAGTGTACAGCAAGTGTCGGCCATGACCAAACCAGGCCCCAACCCACTGACGGACTTTCTCCAGAATCTGTTTGGGGGGGTGGGGTACCTTCATAATGAACATATTAATAGCTGTCTGTGTGGGGATACTCCTATTGGGAGTGTGTGCGTGTTGTGGCATACCCTGCATAAAAAAACTGATTAAAGAATTGATAGACATGTCAGTATCTGAAACCTTGTATCAAAACACTGAGGTTGATAAATTGTTGGAAAATGAAATGCTTTCAGAAGTTTAAACTAAATGACTCACCTAACTGCAAATCCCAAGTGGAAGAGGCTAGGAGAAGAAACTAACTGTTTATGATTTTGAACAGAATAAAAAGTGTTAATAGGAGGGAAATGTTAGAAAAATATGTATTCACATATATAGTATTCATATATGTATTAGTGTTATGCTTGCTGCATTAGAAGTCTAAAAGGGTTAACACATTTATTCTGTTACAGGCTTGAAAATAATTGCATGTACTTTCTGACTTTGCTTCTGGTCAGCTCAGTGAATGACCTTGTTCATACACTGAGAAACAGATGATTTTGCTAGCATTAGGAGAATAGAATAATACAGCATTCTGAAATGTTATTAGACTTAGGCAAATAACCGTGTTTGTGTTGAGTGAACAATGCAGCTGTACAGGAACTAGATAAGACTATAGGCTGTAATCAGTATATGCTTTGTGCTCAAAGTAAGAAAGAATCACGAATTGTAACACCGAATATGAGTGAATTGTTACAGACCGGTGGTCAGCAAGGCCACGTCGTTTTTGAGAAAACTTTCTCATGGGAACATTTATAATTGTTATATCAGTAGAAAAACTTAGTAAACACCTGTTTTAGAACAATGCTTAGAGTTGTATTTAATTACGTCATCTTAGAGGGCAATGGCTTATAGAACAGTATAATAATGAAGGATTTCCTGTATAATGTCAGACAAACTTCTGAACTGCATTTTTGTCTCCTTGTACAAGAATAAAGGAACCTTAACTGAACCTTGGCTGCATTGATCTTTGATTTTTCCTTTGACACAAATGTAAAATAAAATAAAATAAAATAAATAAATATATGATCATAACTTATTATTATATCTTCTCGACATGAATGCCAAGATTTACCTCTCAAGCTTCAGTCTTGAGGTGACTTTCTTGGCATCCATGTTCCAAGCATATAATAAGCAGGTTATGATCTAATCTTCTATATCTTTTGCCAAAACTATGCAAAGGTGTTGTTTCAACACCTTGGAGACCCACTAGATCTGGGTGTTGATACCATACTGAGCTGTTGTCAGAATTCCTAGAATTTTATGTCAAACTGCTATTGCATAATGTCTGGATGAGGATATGTGGCAGCAGTGAATTCCTTGGCCTAATGGATCAAATCCAGGTCTGTAATAATATGCAGTTTTGTACTTTGGATGTGGAAAGTTTATATACTTTCATACCACATGAAAAAAGGCATTTAGTGGTTTAAACCCCAACAATTTTAATTATGTTTGCCACAGTTTCTGCAGATGCTTTTGGAAATTAATGTTATTTTTTGACCATAAATGTTTTCAGCATTTAAGAGGTACTGCTAATGGGACATCTTTTATCCCCATTTATATGGATGTATACACAGGGTATTTCTAAACTGTTTATGCCTATGATGCAAATGTTAACCTTTTTTCTCTGAAATGGAAATGTGGAGGAGATTCCAGCATGACTGTTGGGCTTGATGGGCTGGTGGGGTCTCTGGATTACATGAGTTTGTTACATTTTTAAACACTAACAATATGTATCTCAGATTATTAACCAGTGGAGCCTTTTTATATAGATTTTTTTTAGATGTGACAAGATCTAAATTAATTGGCAGTTCTTTCGTGACCTCCCTATATAGGAAGTCTTTTTTTTAATTCTTTTACTTTTGCTTCAAATTGTCACCCCAATCTGTTATTAATAACTTCACTTTTTTGTTGTACACCACTACTATCTCCAACCAATCAAAACCACAGGAATCCGAAGGTCAGTGAACCTAATAAAACATACACTTTATTAAAACAAACAAACAAAAAAACCCTGCAAAAATAATGTCTCTTAGTGCCTCGGCTGTTAAACCTTTACAGAGTATACTTCCATCTACCCACAAACCCTTTAAATACACATTTCACTTACACAATTACATAATTAATCAATTAAAATTAATTAAAAATCTATTACAAAAACCACTTCCAGTTACATTCTTTATTAATACCTTTGGGGGATAAAGTAACAAATTTCAAAATAAAAATTGATTTCTGCCTTCTCAATTTGCCTTTTATATTACCTGTACCAAAATATTCATTGTTCACCTGTTCCAAAATAGTTGCTTGTAGACCCAATGGGCTACCATTGTGATACCTTTGAAAATGAAGGTCTATAGGGCTTTCCACCTTTCCTTTTTTAATATCTCTAATATGTTCTTTCAGTCATGTTGAAAAATTTATTTTACTTTCCCCTATATAAAATTTCGTACATGGACAACTCAACCCATATATCACCCCTTCAGTTGTATAATCAAACACAACTTTTATCTGAAATCTTTTTCCTTTAATCTCTGAAAAACTATTTACTATGAATTCACAACATGTGCACTTCCACCAGGGAAAGTGCCTTTTAACTCTAACTCTTCACTCCTCTTCACCTCAGGAAGACTAAACCTCCCCTGTACTACCATGTCTTTAACACTTCTACCTCTCCTAAATAAAATATGGGGTTTATTACCACTATTAAAATTCAAATTCCTACATTTCCCCTAAACATCCCAATAATATCTAATTAGACTAATCAACCTCTCAGAAAATGAAGTATATTTTGTAACAAAAATATTTGTTCCTGCATTTTATTTACAGTCCCCTTCCTTATCATTCCTTTTCTACCACTTTGAACATAACCCTTTTTACCTTCTGATACTTTAATAATACCTTCACATATAATGTTTCCTTCATAACTCCTGTTCATACACATCTGGATAGCCTTTCCTATTTCTTGTTGACAGTCATTTTCATCAGTACACAACCTTTTTATTCTCAAACGTTCATTAAAGGGTATAGATTTCAAGGTATGGGGGGGAGGGTGACAACTTTGTCCATGTAAAATCTAATTACACTGCTCAGATTTTTCTAAAAGTCTTAGTCTCTATCATGCCTTCATTTAATCCCTCTAGCATAATATCTAAAAAAGTTCACTTTTGTACCCACTTGCATGCCATCAAAACAAATTCCAAATCGATTCCTATGCAGATTGTGTATAAATTCCCCCACATTTTCATATCCCCCTTTACAAGTAAAAATTGTCGTCTATAAATCTAAAATATCTTATACACATTTCTTTAAAAAATCAATTGTATAAATATAAAAAGCATTCAAATGAACCCATAAATAAATTAGCTTACATGGGGCAAAAGCTGCCCCCATGGCCGTACCCTGAAGTTTTTTGCATATTTGCCCATTAAATTCAAACATATTTTTGTTATCCATTTATATGGATGTATACATGGGGTATGTCTAAACTGTTTATGTCTATGATGCAAATGTTAACCCTTTCTTCTCTGAAATGGAAATGTGGAGGAGATTCCAGCATAACTGCGGGCTTGATGGGCAGGTGGGGTCTCTGGATTACATGAGTTTGTTACATTTAAACACTAACAGTATGTATTTCAAATTATTAACCAGTGGAGCCTTTTTACATATATTTTTTAGATGTGACAAAATCTAAATTAATTGGCAGTTTTTCCATGACCTCCCTATATAGGAAATATTTTTTTTAATTCTTTTACTTTTGCTTCAAATTGCCACCCCAAATCTGTTATTAATAACTTCTCTTTTTTGTTGTACACCACTACTCTCTCCAACCAATCAAAACCACAGGAATCAGGTCAATGAACCTAATAAAAACATGCACTTTATTAAAACAAACAAAAAAACCCTGCAAAAAGAATGTTTCTTAGTGCCTCGGCTGTTAAGCCTTTACAGAGTATACTTCCATCTACCCACAAACTCTTTAAATACACATTTCAATTACACAATTACATAATTAATCAATTAAAATTAATTAAAATCTATTACAAAAAACACTTCCAGTTACATTCTTTATTAAGACCTTTGGGGGATAAAGTGCCAAATTTCAAAATAAAAATTGATTTCTGCCTTCTCAATTTGCCTTTTATATCACCTGTACCAAAATATCCATTGTTTACCTGTTCCAAAATAGTTGCTTGTAGACCCAGCGTGCTACCATTGTGATACCTTTAAAAATAAAGGGCTATAGGGCTTTCCACCTTTCCTTTTCTTGTATGTTCTTTCAATCATGTTGAAAATTTTCTTTTACTTTCCCCTATATAAAATTTCATACATGGACAACTCAACCCGTATATCACCCCTTCAATTGTATAATCAAACACACCTTTTACTTGAAATCGTTTTCCTTTAATCTCTGAAAAACTATTTACTCTGAATTCACAACATGTGCACTCCCACCGGTAAAAGTGCCTTTTACCTCTAACTCTTCACTCCTCTTCGCCTCAGGAAGACTAAACCTCCCCTGTACTACCATGTCTTTAACACTTCTACCTCTCCTAAATGAAATACGGAGTTGCTTACCACTATTAAAATTCAAATTCCTACATTTCCCCAAAACATCCCATTAATATCTAATTAGACTAACCAACCTCTCAGAAAATTAAGTATATTTAGTTACAAAAATATCTGTTCTTGCATTTCATTTATGGTCCCCTTCCTTATCATTCCTTTTCTACCACTTTGAACATAACCTTTGTTACCTTCTGATACTTTAGTAATACCTTCACATATAATGTTTCCTTCAAAACTCCTGTTCATAAACATCTGGATATCCTTTTCTATTTCTTGTTGACACTCATTTTCATCACTACACAACCTTTTTATTCTCAAAAATTCATTAAACGGTATAGATTTCAAGGTATGGGGTGGTGACAACTTTGTCCATGTAAAATCTAATGACACTGCTCAGATTTTCTAAAAATCTTAGTCTCTATCATGCCTTCATTTAATCCCTCTAGCATAATATGTAAAAAAGTTTACTTTTGTATCCACTTGTAGACCATCAAAACAAATTCCAAATCTATTCCTATGCAGATTTTGTATAAACTCCCCCACATATTCACATCCCCCATTACAAGTAAAAATTAAATTGTCTATAAATCTAAAAATGTTATACACATTTCTTAAAAAAATCAGTAGTATAAATATAAAAGCATTCAAATAAACCCATAAATAAATTAGTGTACATGGGGGCAAAAGCTGCCCCCATGGCCATACCTTGAAGTTGTTTGCATATCAGCCCATTAAATTCAAACATATTGTTGTTTGTTATCCATTTATATGGATGTATACATGGGGTAGTTCTAAACTGTTTATGTCTATGATGCAAATGTTAACCCTTTTTTCTCTGAAATGGAAATGTGGAGGAGATTCCAGCATGACTGTTGCGCTTGATGGGTAGGTGGGGTCTCTGGATTACATGAGTTTGCTACATTTTTAAACACTAACAATATGTATCTCAGATTATTAACCAGTGGAGCCTTATTACATAGATATGTTAGATGTGACAAGATCTAAATTAATTGATGATTCTTTCATGACCTCCCCATATAGGAAGTCTTTTTTAAATTATTTTCTTTTTGCATAAATTGTTACCACAAATCTGTTATTAACAACTTCTCTTTTTTTCTCACTGTTTAAGATTAAGGAGGATATGCAGGGATTACAGTGAGCTACAAATTCCTAGCTAGAGGCAATTATAAGTGACTGCTGGATGGGACAAATTATTACAATATTGTTACAATAATGGTTAAGATCCAAGTGAAAAAAATCTTGTAGACTCAGGGTTTTCATTTCAAGTCCTTTATTTAAGGAAGATGAGTGCTGCTGTTTATGACTGTACAGTAGCACCCAGTAGTAAACAGGAATACTCATCTGCCTTAAATAAAGGACTTAAAATGAAAACCCCAAGTCTGTAGACTTTGTTCACTTGGAGCTTAACTATTATTGAAATAACACTCTTAAGAAATGATCTGTTAAACCTCTGAACGATTGGCAGGTGGGATCTCTTCTTTCAGCACCTCTGAACCTGAACATTTCAACAGAGGGGAGGGCAAGACCTTAAAGATAGACCCCATTGATTTCCTGATTTATAGATTTTATGGTTTAGCACAGCCAGAAACCGGGCACACTCACCCTCTGTCTATTGTTCACCTCATTCCTTGGCTCTAGCTTTTACCAGCTGTTTCCACCTTTTTTGGTGGCACTGAATGAAGTATACATATAGATAGATAGAGAGAGAGCTAGATAAATGCATGAACACACACGGATGTATATATAAATAAATATATATATAAATAGATTAGATATAGATATAGATATAGATATTTTATTTTTTTTTTATTTATTTTATTTTACATTTGTTGACTGGGCTAGTCTAGCTGGATGCATGTCCATTTTCAGTAGAGGCCCAGGGAGATAAGCTCCAAACATAATAAAATTACAAAATAGAAATTACAAAATAAAATTACAAAAATAGAAATTACAAAATAAAAATGCACTAATTACACTAATAGCTTTCATGTGTAGATAAGCTCCAAACATAGCAAAATTACTATATATAATACTTAAATGTTACTAAAGTTCTACTATATAAGATAATTTAATAGTGTACAGGTTAAAATTAAATAAAAAGCTTGTCTAAGAAGAGGAAAAGTAGTTTAGAGTCTTTGCATGTTTTTTTAGATTTAAGGAGGTACAGGTACACTTGAGGTTCTCATGTTGCCATTTGTAAGTCAAAGTAGGGGAACATGAGATGAAGGTAGAGAACAAATGATACAAATGAGGGCTGGAATAAAGTTAGCTTCTAGGATTGAAGGAAGAGAGGGGACAAAGCCCATAAGGAGGGCATAAGGCAAGAAGAGATAGTAAAAGGAAAAGTGAGGTTCAGTCAGGTTTACAGCAGGGACAGAGCCAATGATTTTTCAAAAGTTCTTTGAGGTATTTTTTGTACAGAGATGTAGATGAGAGAGATGTGAGTGACATCGGAAGCTTGTTCCATATTTTTCCCACAATGTTGGTAAAAAGGGAGTCTCCAGCTTTGTTATCAGATTTGATATTGGCGATTAGTAACTTGTTAGCTGAATGAAGTATCGCAAGATTTTTATGTGGGGAGATTAGGTTAGAGAGGATTGGAGTATTATTTGGGTGATGAAGGATTTTTTGTGTGATCACTAGTTGATTATATACCAGCTGGTTTTGTAGTTCAAACCACCCGAGTTGTTTAAGGTTGTGACAGTGGTGGGTTCTAAAAGGGGTGCCAGTGGCAAATCTTGCTATATTGTTATAGCTAGTCTCGAGCTTACTTAGATTAGATTTTGATAGATTGGTATATATAGCAGAAGCATAGAATAGGGTAGAAGTGAGGTGGGTCTGGGCAATGGTGGTTCTAGCTAGAGGTGTGAGGTAAGGTTTAATTCTATACAAGGAGCCAAGTTTTCTATTGACCATATAGTATTGTTGATATGATTGTCATAGCTGAGGTTATTATCTATGGTAATGCCCAAGAGACGTGTAGTAGTATGAGGGGAAATAATGGTACTGTTGTTAGAGGTAATTGTGAAATGGATAGATGGCGACTTTTGGGTGGGAGCAAAAATTAACAATTTTTTTTGGGGGGGTTAAGGAGGAGGCAATGGTCAGTAAACCAATTTTCAACAGTGTTAAATACTGTTTGTGTAAGAGTTTGAAGAGAGATAGATGAATTAGAAGAACATATTAGAGTAGAGTCATCAGCATATTGAATACAGGTGGCTTGAAGAAAAACAGTATTGAGGTCATTAATAAAAATGGAAAATAAAAGAGGGCCTAATATAGAACCTTGTGGGACTCCAATGTTTAGGGGGAGGGGTGTTGATAGATTATTATCCCAAAGCACTGCTTGCTGTCTGTTTTTTAGATAGCATGTAAACCAAAGTATTGCTTGAGGGTCAAAAGATTGTGCTTTTAGCACACTGATTAGTAAGTCGTGGTTAACCATATCAAAGGCTTTTGATAGGTCAATAAATAATGCGGAAGACAGAGAATTATTATTTCGATTTCTGTTTATACAGTCGGCAAAAGTTAGCAGGGCAGCGGATGTACTATGAATGGGCCTAAAGCCATGCTGGCAGTTGGCAAGTAAATTGTTGAGCAGGTGATGAAGTAGTTGATGATGAATACATTTTTCCATTATTTTGGCAAGTGGAGAGAGTAATGCATTTGGACGGAAATTGGAGATATCAGTGGAGTTGCCTCCTTTATGTAAAGGGATAATGTGAGAGACTTTCCATATGGATGGGATGCTACCTTCTGTGATGGTATGGTTTATAAGGATGGATATGGGATAAGCTATGACTTTGGAAGCTATTTGAAGCTATTCAGCTGGTAGGTGGTCAGCAGATGGGGTACAAGGCTTAAGTTTTTGAAGGAGTTTGCAGATAAAGGATGTTGATACAGGTTGTATGTGGAAGGAGGGCACTGAACTGTTTATGTTTTGTAAAGGGTTGGGAGGACTGGGAGGGAGTGTCTTTGCAAGATTTTGAATAATTTCAGTGAAGTAATTATTGAAGGCATCAGCTATTTGCAAAGGATTATCATGAGGAATTGAAGTTGGGGCTGGAGTTTTAGAATGTCCTGGTTGGAGAAGTTTATTGATGCCTGACCAGAACTTTCGTGGATTTTTTGTATGAGATTGTTGAAGGTGGAGATAATAATTTTTTTTGTCTAAGATAATGTCCTTTTTGGTTGCATTTCTTAGCTGTTTAAAGAGTAGATGGTCTGCAGAGCTCTTAGTGGCTCTCCATTTGGCCCATATTTTTTTTCGTAGGAACATTTTTTCCTTGGTTTGTTGTGTGAGCCATGGAGCTGCTTTGGTCCTGACTCTGGAGGATTGAAGGGGGGCATGGAGATCCAGGATTTGTAGGAATTTAGCATTAAAGTAAGAAACAGCTTCATCTAGTTTGAGGTGCTTCAGGGGTGACCAGTTACAGGCTTTTAGTTCATTTTGAAAGATATCTTCCTAAACTAGCACCTACTCTTCTCCCTACATACATACTACACTTTCTTCTACCATGCCTTACAAATACCACTGTCTTCATACCCTCTTACTCCTGATTACTCTTACCACAGCTTACCTCTTAACCTCCTATGAACAGCCACTCCTATCTCCTGTTATCATCCCTTCCAAACAAACCCTAACACCTTTTCCTGCTTTATCTACAACCTTCCTAAATGCCACCATTAAGCCTAGTTTCTTTCAAGCTAAATATCACCGACTACATCATATTAAATACTCCATCTTAGGCAATAAAAAATTTCTTTACCACTATTGCAAGCCTCCCCAATGTTACAATTTCATATTACTCCACTTATTAAAAGATGGAGACATCCACCCCAACCCTGGCCCAAGCCTTACCCCATCCCCCATTCACCACAATCTCTACCATATGATCCCATTACCAACTACCAATCCCTCCAAATCACTCTCAATAGCCCATCTCAACATACGTAGTATATGTAACAAAATACCACAAGTTCATGCCCTTCTGGATGTCCAGCAATTCGATATTCTCTGTTTAACAGAAACATGGCTTAAACCCACAATAAAAGATACAGAAATCATCCCCCCAGGCTATAGCATCATTCGACATGACCGTTTCAACAAAAAAGGCAGAGGGGTTGCAATTATCTATAAAACAGGACTACAAATCAGCAAAATGAATTATAACCTACCTTCTGATAACAACATAGAAATAATTATTTCTAAACTGTTGCTTAACTCCCATAAATCAGTTTACATCATCTGCACCTACCTTCCCCCAGGTAAAATAACTATATTAGAGGACCTCATAAATTGGCTTTCTACCAATCTCCCTCAAGAAACAATTCTACTAGGAGACTTTAATATTGATTGGAATTTATGTAACAACACCAATCCTTCATCCCTTATTAACCTGCATGGCTTTTCACAAGCTATAAACTCTCCAACCAGAACAAACAAACATAATAACAAAAAAAACATCTTAGGCTGGATTCTAACAAATTGTTCACAACAAAACTATACAACAGGAACCCTCCCAGATGACCTTAGTGACCACTCTCTCATATATATTATTAGACATAAAACAACCTTAAATATCCCCTCTTCAGTCAGAACCATCCGCAGCAAAAAACACCTTGACCATGAACGGTTTCTAACCGAACTTAAACAATGTAACTGGCCTCTCCTTAAGTCTCTCCCTATAGATGAAGCGGTTAATTACTTTAATACCACCTTCCTAGCAATCCTAGACCAATATGCCCCAATCCGTTCCATAAGAATGAAAAATAAACCAGCTCCATGGCTCTCAAATCATACTAGGAAACTAATCCTCAATAGAAACAAATCTTGGGCTAAATGGCGGTCCACAAAGGACACAACTGATCACCAAACCTTTAAACAACAAAGAAATATTACAAAAAAAGCTATCCTACAGGACAAAAAGAACTTTTATATACAACTACAACAAACATCCCTTCATCAACCACATACATTTTGGTCTACTATTAACACACTACTATCCCCAGGCAGAGTGGAATCACCTAACCCACTAGGCTCCAACCCAGACTGTCCAATGCAAACAGCTAATGCCTTCAATTCTTTCTTCAGCACTACTATACTAAAACTAGCAAATCAGCAAAACCCAGACATATCTAACTTGCCCAGTCCAAGCTCTACTCCTCCCCCTTTTCACCTTGAACATATACCCACCTCCTATATCTCTTCCCTACTTCAAAAACTAAAACCTAATACCCCCTCAGCTGACCAACTACCAGCAGAATACCTCAAAATAGGAGCCAAAGCCATTGCCTACCCAATCTCTATATTAATCAATAGAACCTTAAAAGAAGGTTTAATCCCATCAATCTGGAAAATCTCATACATTATTCCTCTTCACAAAGGTGGCGACTCTACTGAATTCTCTAACTTTCGTCCCATTGCTCTACTCTCCCCACTTACTAAAATCGTGGAGAAATGTATCCATAAACAACTTATAACCCACCTACTCCACCATCAGCTCCTAGCTAACTGTCAACATGGTTTTCAGCCATTTCATAGTACCACCACAGCCTTACTATCCTTTACTGACTGTATCAACAAAAATCGTAACAATAATACTTTATCCTCTGCTTTCTTTGTAGACCTATCTAAAGCCTTCAGCATGGTTAATCATCAACTTCTCCTCCACCTACTGAAGTCCCTCTCCTTCGACTATCCTGCCATGAACTGGTTCACATCCTATCTGGATAACCGAAAACAAGCTGTTCTCTGGCAAAACCATCTTTCTGACCTTCTTCCTACCTCTCTAGGTGTCCCACAAGGCTCAATTTTAGGTCCACTACTGTTTTCCATTTTCATAAATGACCTTCACCTCTCTATTCCACAGTCTACCTGTATTCAATATGCTGATGACTCCACTATCATTTGTTCTGCCTCATCACAAACTGATCTTCATTCTCACACACAAAAAGCCTTCTCTACTATTGAAAAATGGTTCTCTAACCACTGTCTTCTCATTAACCCTAAAAAAAACAAACTACTGCTCTTTACCCCATCTCATCTATCTCCCCCTCTCACACTTACATCCGACGATGGCACCGTTATCTCTCCAGACCCCACTACCAAACTGCTAGGAATTACTATTGAAAATCAACTAAAGTTTGACTCGCACATAAATTCTACAATTAAATCTACTAACAAAAAACTTGGATCCCTTTATCGCATTAAACCTTTCCTGACACCAGTAGCCAGAGCCACAATAGCTACAACCCATTTAATCTCTACCCTGTTATATGCTTCCCCCATATATACCAATCTTTCTAAAAATAATCTTAACAATCTTACTAGATCATACAATAATATTGCTAGATTTGCTACCAACTCTCCTTACAGGACCCACCATTGTCAGAATCTAAAACAGCTAAGATGGCTTGAATTACCGCTACTACTACAATTTAACCAACTTATAATCGCCC